>NC_092782.1:58759865-59059865 GCF_047496795.1 Chiloscyllium punctatum
TTTTTCTTTTGTTCACTTTTGGGATAGGCGTCGCTGGCTGGGCTAGTATTTATTGCCTCTCCCTTGAGAAGATAAAGGCGAGCTGCCTTCTTGAACAGTGATGTAGAGGTGTCAGTGTTGGACTGGGGTGGACAAGGTCAGAAATTACACGACACCAGGTTATAGTCCAACAGGTTTATTTGAAAGGTGATGTCACTTCACCTGATGAAGGAGCAGCGCTCTGAAAGCTTGTGATTTCAAATAAACCTGTTGGACTATATCTTGGTGTTGTGTGACTTCTGACAATGTGAAGAGCCACAGTCCATGTGTTGTAGGTAGACCATCATGTCCTTAGTGGAGGGAATTCCAGGATTTTAAACTCATTGACAGGATCAAACACGTCTGTAGCATGCTCCTCACTATTAAACATCCTGCTGACTTTAATTGTCCACCCACCCACAACTGAGGAACAAGTATGTGGAAAAAATATGGACACTGCGGAATCAGATCATTCAACACCATCATCATAGGCAGGAGTAAATTACAAGAGAGAACAGCATTTTATTTTCTGTCTCAGTCTGTGAGAATCACGATGATACCAATATTGACATTGTCTTTCAAACATAGACATACATCGTCTAGTTTCATTTTGAGAGAATAAATGAACTTGCATATACCTAAAACCGACACAACCAAATTTTCAATCAGTAAGGGAATCGAGTGTTATGGGGAAAACTCAGGCAAGTGAAGATCAGGATTATCAGATCGGCCATGATCTCATTGAATGGTGGAGCAGATTTGATGAGCTGAATGTCTCTTTGGACTCCTATCATCTGTGGGCTTATGGTCTATTAACAGTCTTCCTGAGAAATCTTAATCAATTTTATGTCCTGTAGTTTTAATATGGACTGTGTTTTCACCTTAGTGTTACAATCATGTTAGGAGTTCGCAATAAATAAGATTGCTTTGTCTCTCTGCTCAGATAAATACCAATAGTTCCAGGAAGTTAAAAAAAAAGGAAGGGCTGACTGAGTGGGATATCTGTGTAAATGGGATGTCTGATGTTCATCAGACATTTAGGTGTCTGTTAGTCAGAGTTAAAATAGCAGCTGAAGGCACATTATGTGATTATTTCAATTATTTCAACCTTTGTTTAAACCCCTGCTCTGAACGATTTCTTCATCTGGTAATGAAATTGTTTGGCTTATCAATTAAGGCAATTAGTAATATCTCCAGTAAGATGGCAGTGGAGTATGGCATCTGAGCCCAGGGTTTGTACGCTCTGTCTGATTGTTTTTCATTCCTTTTGGTTTTTTTCTGGGTTTTTTTCACTTTTCCTCATTTATTTTATTTATCTTTTGTTGGTCACTGCGATGGTACTGGCGGTGGCAAATAGGCCCAGAGCAGACCTGTGGCAGTCAATGATCGGGCCCAGCATAGACTCGAGTGGGCCCAGCATGGACTCAAGTAGGCTCAGCACCAACTTGAGTGGGTCCTGCGTGGACTCGAGTGGGGCTAGCACGGACTCGGGTAGACCCAGTGTAGACATGAGTGGGCCCAGCACAGATATCAGTGGGCCCAGCATGGATTCGAGTCAGCCCAGCACGGACTCGAGTGGGTCCAGCACAGACTCGAGTGGGTCCAGCACAGACTCGAGCGGGCCCAGCGCAGTCTCGAGTGGGTCCAGCGCAGACTCGAGTGGGCCCAGCGCAGACTCGAGTGGGCACTGCGTGAACTCAAGTGAGCCCAGGACGGACTCGAGTGGGTCCAGCACGGACTCAAGTGGGCCCAGCATGGATTTGAGTAGGCCCAGCGCAGACTCGGGTGGGCCCAATACGGACTCAAGTGGGGCCAGCGCGGACTCGAGTGGGCCTGGCGCAAACTCGAGTGGGCCCAGCATAGACTCGAGTGGGCCCAGCACGTACTCGAGTGGGCCCAGTGCAGACTCAAGTGGGCACTGCGTGGACTCGAATGGGCCCAGCACGGACCCAAGTGGGCCTAATGTGGACTCGAGTAGACCCAGCACAGAACTCGAATGGGCCCAGTGCAGACTCAAGTATACCCTGTGTGAACTTGAGTGGGGCCAGTGTGGGCTCATTGCAGTGGTGATGGAAGCAAGTTTGAGTTCCCGGTGATGACAAGGCCAGAGTGATACCCAGCAGCATCTGTGCCGTCTACATTGGCAAGGATATGCCCAGGGTACCTAAGTCCAATTGAATTTGAATTTGATTGTATTGACAACATTGGACCAATGAGAGGGTACAGTTCTTGGAGATGTAAAAGGAAGGGCATTTTCAAAATTAGTCAGAGCCAACCAAATAAATAAACATCTTGCTCTCAAAAGACACCTCTAACAAGGCACCAGCTATTTAAAAGGTACCAAGGCATTTGATTGTTAAAAATACTCGCAGTAAAAAGTAAGAAGATGACACAGAGAGAAGATAGCAGAATCAGAAGTCCGGAAGGAAGACAGCACAAGAGGCTGTATGGACTTTGAAAGATTAGGTTATTATAATGTTTAATAATTGTGTTACTGGAACAGCAGTTTAATAGAGTCGGGGTCAGACAGTGATTAGTTAAGAAACAAGGGACTCACGTTTGTTAACAGATTTTATTTAGTGTTCGCCGTTCGCGTTAAGAAAATAAATTGTTATTTTCTTCTTTAAACAGTGAAAATCGGGGTTTTCTTTCATGTACTCACACTTTTATCAGGTAATAAGGCTAGGTGAGCTTTCCTGGGGTAGTTTCTGGAAGGGTTTGCCCTCCACTTTGTAACACTCAACAAGAAGGACTGAAAAGCTTTTTCTTTATTCTTGTACCTTTACATTCTATGGCTTATTTTGTGTTTTAAGGTGGCAACACTATACAACATTTCTCCCTGTGTTTTATAATAAAGTACACATGACAAAAAATAAATCAAATAACTCAAACTCAAATAATTCATACGAGCTGCTGGAAGATGACAACAAAAGTCATGAATTGTATCAGAATCTTTGTAATCATCTGATAACATTGTAGCCTTCTCAATGTGATCATTTATCTCAAATTTTCACAAACATTGTCCCTTCAGCATTTGGATCTCCATCATGTTGTTACAGCATTCCAGTCACTGGACTAGTAATCCAGAACCCAGGCTAGCGTTCCGACGACATGGGCTCAAATCTCACCCTCGCTGGTGGTAAAATTTGTATTCAGTTAAAAATCTGAAATAAAAAGCTGGTCTAACAGTGACTGAATAACTGCGACCACTTGTCATGAAAATCCACCTGGTTCACTTACCTGTTCTGGCCTACATGCGACTCCAGACCCACAGCTGTGTGGTTGATTCTTAACTGGCCTCCGGGCAATTAGGGATGGACAGGAAATGTTGGCTCAGCCAGTGATAACTGTGTCCCAAAATGATTTTATTTTAAATCATTCTACTTTTAGTTGTTTTGCCCAACTGCTCTTCCAACATCTAGGTTTCAGCTTCCAACTTCATGCTAGCAAGGCCAAAGCTATCATCATCACCGAACAAACCTTCATCACTTCCCAGCCCGAACCAAACACTTTCACAATCTCTGATAGTCCAATCAAACACCTCCACAATCTCTGATAGTCCAATCAAACACCTCCACAATTTCTGATAGTCCAATCAAACACCTCCACAATCTCTGATAGTCCAATCAAACACTTCCACAATCTCTGATAGTCCAATCAAAAACCTCACAATCTCTGACAGTCCAATCAAACATCTCCACAATCTCTGATAGTCCAATCAAACACCTCCACAATCTCTGATAGTCCAATCAAACACCTCCACAATCTCTAATAGTCCAATCAAACACCTCCACAATCTCTGATAGTCCAATGAAACACCTCCACAATCTCTGATCGTCCAATCAAACACCTCACACTCTCTGACAGTCCAATCAAACATCTCCACAATCTCTGATAGTCCAATCAAACACCTCCACAATCTCTGATAGTCCAATGAAACACCTCCACAATCTCTGATAGTCCAATCAAACACCTCCACAATCTCTGATAGTCCAATCAAACATCTCCACAATCTCTGATAGTCCAATCAAACATCTCCACAATCTCTGATAGTCCAATCAAACACCTCACACTCTCTGACAGTCCAATCAAACACCTCCACAATCTCTGATAGTCCAACCAAACACCTCCACAATCTCTGATAGTCCAACCAAACACCTCCACACTCTCTGATAGTCCAATCAAACACCTCACACTCTCTGATAGTCCAATCAAACACCTCCACACTCTCTGATAGTCCAATCAAACACCTCCACAATCTCTGATAGTCCAATCAAACACCTCCACAATCTCTGATAGTCCAATCAAACACCTCCACACTCTCTGATAGTCCAACCAAACATCTCCACAATCTCTGTTGCCACACCAGTGAACCAATCCACCTCTTTGGAGATTCCAAATTTAAATCATCTCTGGTATCTATGGCAAAATCTGTCAGCACAGAATATACTATCATCATACTCACTGGAACATTTGAGATGCTTTGAGCTGATTCATTGCCACGATCCTTCTTATTGGCATTTATCTCAATGACTGATGCCAAACAGGGAAAGGTGAGATCTTCAGCAAAAGATGGTCTCCAACTGGATAATCAGTAAAGATTTATTACATAGCACTCAACATTTGTTTAGAGATCCCTGAGACATCCATAAGGCCCTAAGACATAGGAGCAGAAATTAGGCCATTCAGCCCATCAAGTCTGCTCCACCATTCTATTATGGCTGATAAGTTTCTCAATCCCATTCTCCCAGTTTCCTCCTGTAACCCTTGGTCCCCTTGATACTCAAGAATGTATCTATCTTAAATATACTCAATGATGTGGCTCCTACAGCCTCCTGTGGCAGTGAATTCCATAGGTTCACGACTCTCTGGCTGAAGAAGTTTCTCCTTATCTCCATTCTAAAGGGTCTTCCCTTTGCTCTAAGGCTGTGCCCTCAAGTCCTAATCTTTCCTACCAATGGAAACATCTTCCCAACATCTACTGTGTCCAGGCCATTCAGTATTCTGGAAGTTTCAATTAAGTCCCCCTTCATCCTTCTAAACTCCATCGAGTATAGTCCCAGAATCCTCAAACGTTCCTCATATGTTAAGCTTTTCATTCCTGAGACCATTCTCATGAACGTCCTCTGAACACGCTCCAGGGCCAGTGCAGCCTTCCTGAGATATGGGGCCCGCGACATTAGGCTTGACTTAAATGTAAGTGCCCATTACTGTTAGCAATGTTGATATTAGCATTTACAATTGGTATAGCAGCACTGAAACCAAACAAAATTAGTTAACTCCTCCCAGGAACATTCCTTTATAGCCTCGGCAGAGCTTATCTGTTAATGTCAGTTCACGCTTTCCGGGACTAACAGGCACCATCTGCTCCGTGTAGACACCTCTACTCCTACCTCAGCCCATCTGACATTGAAATACTCATCCTAGCCTTGCCGCTTGCAGACCCCTTCATGGTGGTGTTCCGTTCTGTATCCTCTGCCAATATCAGTTCATTTATCTCCTAACCTTATCTCCTAACCTACACCAAGTCCTTCCCTGCCAACCAGCCTTGCCTGCATTGATCGACATTGTGTTCTGGCCTAGCAAAGGCTCAGGTATAAAATTCTCAATATTTTCTTGAAATCTCTCAAAGGTCTCGCCTTTTGCTATCTCTGTAATCTCCTCCCACACTAACACCACTGCAAACCCTTCTTTTGACTGACTTTCCCTTCGTTGCTCCACCACAGAATCACGGAATGATTACTGTGCAGAAGAAGGCAGTTCAGGCCACTGGGCCTGCAATGGTTGTGCTTTCAGCCAGCTCACTCCCAGTTGTTTTACCTTGTGCATGTGGGTGGCACGGTGGCACAGTGGTTAGCACTGCTGCCTCATAGTGCCAGGGACCCGGGTTCAATTCCCGCCTCAGGCGACTCTCTGTGTTGAGTTTGCACATTCTCCCCATATCTTTGTGGGTTTCCTCCCACAATCCAAAAATGTGGAGGTTAGGTGAATTGGCCATGCTTAAATTGCCCGTAGTGTTAGGTGTAGGGGAATGGGTCTGGGTGGGTTACGCTTCGGTGGGTTGGTGTGGATTTGTTGGGCCGAAGGGCCTGTTTTCACACTGTAAGTAATCTAATCTAAAAATTGTTCCCTGCACATTGAGATCTCAGTGTGGAGCATCCTGGGATGTGTTTGTTTGACCAGGCACTATCCCTGTGGCTGTTTGCTCCTTATCTCGAAGTAAAGCTCTTCAATTCCAAGCGTACATGGCGGTTATCAAACAGACCTCTCATCATAGAATCCCTACAGTGTAGAAACAGGCCCTTAGGCCCAACAAGTTTCACACCGACCCTCTGAAGAGCATCCCACCCAAACCCATTCCCCAAGAAGTTGCATCAAGACACTGTTCAAAGGGCTGCAGTACACCTGAACTGCAAAAAGAGGAAGAAGAACACCTTTACAATGTATTCGCCAAAAACGGATACCCCCGCAATTTCATCAACAGATGCCTAAGGGAAAGACAAAGGAATGAGGACATGCCGCAACCCAAAGGACTAGCGATGTTACCATACATCAAAAGCATTTCTGAACTGACAGCCAGACTACTACGATCACTAGGACTCATAACAGCACACAAACTAACAGCCACTCTCAGACAACAACTCACCAGAACGAAGGACCCGATACCCAGCATGAGCAAAACCAATGTAGTGTACAAAATCCCATGCAAGGACTGCACAAAACACTACATAGGACAAACAGGAAGACAGCTAATGGTCCGCATCCATGAACACCAACTAGCCACAAAACGACACGACCAGTTATCATTCGTAGCCACACTGTAGGGATTCGATGATGACAAGCAACATGAGTTCAACTGGGACAACACTACTATTATAGGACAAGCCAAACAGAGAACAGCCAGGGAATTCCTAGAGGCATGGCACTCATCCACAGATTCTATCAACAAGCACATCGACCTGGACCCAATATATCGGCAAATACAGCGGACAGCTGGAACTGACAACTGGAAGCGGCAGAGACAAACCACTACAAATGCCGGAGGAAACATCACAGAAGTGCTTCACGGGAGGCTCCCAAGCACTGAGGATGTCACCTAGACAGGGGACGAAACGTCTGCAACACAAATTCCCAGCTCAGCGAACAGAACCACAACAACGAGCACCCGAGCTACAAATCTTCTCACAAACTTTGAATTCCCCTACCCTATTACTCTACATTTACCCCTGAATAATACATCTAGCCTGCACATTCCTGAACACAATTTAGCATGACCTTAAATTTACCTGGACTATCTCTGACACTTCGCTCCCCTTCCTGGACCTCTCCATCTCCATTAGTGACGACCGACTTGACACTGACATTTTTTACAAACCCACCGACTCCCATAGCTACCTGGATTACACCTCTTCCCACCCTATCTCTTGCAAAAATGCCATCCCGTATTCCCAATTTCTCCGCCTCCACCGTATCTGCTCCCAGGAGGACCAGTTCCGCCATAGGACACACCAGATGGCCTCCTTCTTTAGAGACCGCAATTTCCCTTCCCACGTGGTTAAAGATGCCCTCCAACGCATCTCGTCCACATCCCGCACCTCCGCCCTCAGACCCCACCCCTCCAACTGTAACAAGGACAGAACGCCCCTGGTACTCACCTTCCACCCTACAAACCTTTGCATCAACCAAATCATCCGCCGACATTTCCGCCACCTCCAAAAAGACCCCACCACCAGGGATATATTTCCCTCCCCACCCCTTTCTGCCTTCCGCAAAGACCGTTCCCTCCGTGACTACCTGGTCAGGTCCACACCCCCCTACGACCCACCCTCCCATTCTGGCACTTTCCCCTGCCACCGCAGGAACTGTAAAACCTGTGCCCACACCTCCTCCCTCACCTCTATCCAAGGCCCTAAAGGAGCCTTCCACATCCATCAAAGTTTCACCTGCACATCCACCAATATCATTTATTGTATCCGTTGCTCCCGATGTGGTCTCCTCTACATTTGGGAGACTGGGCGCCTCCTAGCAGAGCGCTTTAGGGAACATCTCCGAGACACCCCCACCAATCAACCAAACCGCCCCGTGGCCCAACATTTCAACTCCCCCTCCCACTCTGCTGAGGACATGGAGGTCCTGGGCCTCCTTCACCGCCGCTCCCTCACCACCAGACGCCTGAAGGAAGAACGCCTCATCTTCCGCCTCGGAACATTTCAACCCCAGGGCATCAATGTGGATTTCAACAGCTTCCTCATTTCCCCTTCCCCCACCTCATCCTAATTTCAAACTTCCAGCTCAGTAACTGTCTCCTTGACTTGTCCGGACTTGTCCGACCTGCCTATCTTCTTTTCTACCTATCCACTCCATCCTCTCCTCCTTGACCTATCACCTTCATCTCCTCCCCCACTCACCCATTGTACTCTATGCTACTCTCTCCCCACCCCCACCCTCCTCTAGCCTATCTCTCCACGCTTCAGGCTCACTGCCTTTATTCCTGATGAAGGGCTTTTGCCCGAAACGTCGATTTCGCTGCTCGTTGGATGCTGCCTGAACTGCTGTGCTCTTCCAGCACCACTAATCCAGTATTTGGTTTTCAGCATCTGCAGTCATCGTTTTTACCTTGTTGATTTTAACCCTACTGCGAATCCTCTTGCAAGGATGCCTGCCTTGAAGAAGTTTTCCTCCTCTCTCTACAAGAATCTCAGGGAGTCCCTCTCCCACTGCAACTCCCAGGTCATTTCCTCTGCTCTGAAGCTCTTCAACCATGTTGTGAAACAAACTCGGTACCACAGCCACATTTGCTTCCTCAGTGCATGCCTCCGTAACTAACTCATCCCACACAGACTCCGGACCACCTTTAAACCAGCAGAGTTCGGACCCGAACTGGACAAACAGTACAGACTACAGATTCAAAAACACCAGCAACAGTTCTCCTTCAGGATCCTCCGCTCCACGCTTGCAGCAATGCGCCAGCACCTAACCTCTCTCCAGTCAGCCCTGCCCCAGCTGAGGGCCACACTCTCTCAGAATTGCAAAGGACCCACTCTGTACTACATCCTCAGGAGAATTCATACTCTCAACAAACAGTATTTCAATTCCATCTCAAACATCAAAAACTGTAAGTACAACAAACTTTTATCCACCCACCTCCATAACCAGCGCTCCTCAAACATTCCAGAAGATTCCCCTGGCCTCGGAAACGCCATTAGCCATGCGGCTGACGCAGCTACCACCCCCACGCTGAGTGATGATGTCACTTCCGCCCACATCATGGCCACTCCCACAGCCACTTCCGCCCTTCACATCATCGCTGATGCCACACGCTCAGTGACTTCCGCCACCCCTACTACCATGATCACCACCACTTCTGCCCCCACCAGTGCCACTCACCTGCATTCTGCTGACACGCCCCCCACAGACCCCACTGTCACTATCCCCACCCCCCAGAACCCCGAGGGCAACATTACCCTAGCTCATGCCTCCACCCCCATTCCCCCCACCATCACACCCACTCCAGGTACTGGCTCCGACCCCACTCCCAGCTCCACACCCACACCAGATCCCAGCTCCCGGCCCTGCCGAGTTTTCACCATCCCTCCAGACCTCCCCCTCACTGAGGACGAACGATCAGTCCTCAGCAAAGGACTCACCTTCATCCCCCTCCGTCCACGCATCAATGAATTTAATACACGCCGTGATGTCGAACAATTCTTCCGTCGCCTCTGCCTCCGAGCTTACTTTCACAATCAGGACTCCCGCCCACCTTCCGAGGACCCCTTCGCCCACCTCCAACACACTGCATCCACCTGGACACCCCGCGCTGGCCTATTACCTGCCCTCGACCTCTTCATTTCCAACTGCCGCCGGGACATTAACCGCCTCAACCTGTCGTCCCCCCTCCCCCACTCCAACCTCTCACCCTCACAACGCGCAGCCCTCCAATCCCTCTGCTCCAATCCCAACCTCACCATTAAGCCAGCGGATAAAGGGGGCGCAGTGGTAGTCTGGCGCACTGACCTCTACACTGCTGAAGCCAAACGCCAACTCGAGGACACCTCTTCCTACTGCTCCCTCGACCATGACCCCACCCCCCATCACCAAACCATCATCTCCCAGACCATACAGAACCTCATCACCTCAGGAGATCTCCCACCCACAGCTTCCAACCTCATAGTCCGGGAACCCCGCACTGCCTGGTTCTACCTCCTTCCCAAGATCCACAAGCCTGACCACCCTGGCCGACCCATTGTCTCAGCATGCTCCTGCCCCACTGAACTCATCTCTACCTACCTCGACACTGTCCTATCCCCCCTAGTCCAGGAACTCCCCACATACGTTCGAGGCACCACCCACGCCCTCCACCTCCTCCAAGGCTTCCGTTTCCCCAGCCCCCAACGCCTTATCTTCATCATGGATATCCAATCCCTCTACACCTCCATTCGCCATGACCAGGGCCTCCAAGCCCTCCGTTTTTTCCTCTCCAGACGTCCCCAACAGGACCCTTCCACTGACACTCTCATTCGTTTGGCCGAACGGGTCCTCACCCTTAACAATTTCTCCTTTGAATCCTCCCACTTCCTCCAGACCAAAGGCGTAGCCATGGGCACACGTATGGGCCCCAGCTATGCCTGTCTCTTTGTTGGCTATGTAGAACAGTTGATCTTCCGTAATTACACCGGCACCACTCCCCACCTCTTCCTCCGCTACATTGATGACTGCATTGGTGCCACCTCGTGCTCCCGCGAGGAGGTTGAGCAATTCATCAACTTCACCAACACATTCCACCCTAACCTTAAATTTACCTGGACTATCTCTGACACCTCGTTCCCCTTCCTGGCCCTCTCCATCTCCATTAGTGACGACCGACATGACACTGACAGTTTTTACAAACCCACCGACTCCCATAGCTACCTGGATTACACCTCTTCCCACCCTATCTCTTGCAAAAATGCCATCCCGTATTCCCAATTTCTCCGCCTCCGCCGTATCTGCTCCCAGGAGGACCAGTTCCGCCATAGGACACACCAGATGGCCTCCTTCTTTAGAGACCGCAATTTCCCTTCCCACGTGGTTAAAGATGCCCTCCAACGCATCTCGTCCACATCCCGCACCTCCGCCCTCAGACCCCACCCCTCCAACTGTAACAAGGACAGAACGCCCCTGGTGCTCACCTTCCACCCTACAAACCTATGCATCAACCAAATCATCCGCCGACATTTCCGCCACCTCCAAAAAGACCCCACCACCAGGGATATATTTCCCTCCCCACCCCTTTCCGCCTTCCGCAAAGACCGTTCCCTCCGTGACTACCTGGTCAGGTCCACACCCCCCTACGACCCACCCTCCCATTCTGGCACTTTCCCCTGCCACCGCAGGAACTGTAAAACCTGTGCCCACACCTCCTCCCTCACCTCTATCCAAGGCCCTAAAGGAGCTTTCCACATCCATCAAAGTTTCACCTGCACATCCACCAATATCATTTATTGTATCCGTTGCTCCCGATGTGGTCTCCTCTACATTGGGGAGACTGGGCGCCTCCTAGCAGAGCGCTTTAGGGAACATCTCCGAGACACCCCCACCAATTAACCAAACCGCCCCGTGGCCCAACATTTCAACTCCCCCTCCCACTCTGCTGAGGACATGGAGGTCCTGGGCCTCCTTCACTGCCGCTCCCTCACCACCAGACGCCTGGAGGAAGAACGCCTCATCTTCCGCCTTGGAACATTTCAACCCCAGGGCATCAATGTGGACCTCAACAGCTTCCTCATTTCCCCTTCCCCCACCTCATCCTAGTTTCAAACTTCCAGCTCAATAACTGTCTCCTTGACTTGTCCGGACTTGTCCGACCTGCCTATCTTCTTTTCCACCTATCCACTCCACTCTCTCCTCCTTGACCTATCACCTTCATCTCCTCCCCCACTCACCCATTGTACTCTATGCTACTCTCTCCCCACCCCCACCCTCCTCTAGCTTATCTCTCCATGCTTCAGGCTCACTGCCTTTATTCCTGATGAAGGGCTTTTGCCCGAAACGTCGATTTCGCTGCTCGTTGGATGCTGCCTGAACTGCTGTGCTCTTCCAGCACCACTAATCCAGTATTTGGTTTTCAGCATCTGCAGTCATCGTTTTTACAACAATTTAGCATGGCCAGTTCACCTGACCTGCACATCTTTGGACTGTGAGAGGAAACCGGAGCACCTGGAAGAAACCCACACAGACACAGGGAGAATGTGCAAACTCCACATAGATAATCTTCCAAGGCTGGAATCAAACCTGGGTCCCTGGCGCTGTGAGGTAGCAGTGCTAACCACTGAGGCACTGTAATGCCCCTCACTGGTGTAGTGTCTGAGACCTCTCTGTTCACATGCTCAGTCTAGACTTGTGTCTTCTCTCTTACTAAGGTCAGTCATGTGATCAGTTATATCATTGTCATTTACATGAAACTTATTATAACACAACACTGTTTGAAACTTCCTTCTGAAACCGGTCCTTCTTTCTATCTCTTCTATTCTAAGATCCTGCTCAAAACGAACTTGCTGGAGGTCTTTGAAGAGGTAACAGAGGGGCTTGATGAGAGTAACAATGTTGATGTGATGTACATGGGTTTCCACAAGGTGTTTCTTGCAGTGCCATGCAGCGGTCCTGTGAGGAAGGTTATAGCCCACAATATAAAAGGGACAGTAACAAGCTGGATGCAAAATTGACTGAGTGTGAGGAGGCACCAAGTAACGAATACTTTCCGGGCTGGAGGAAAGATCATAGCTAAGTCCTCCAGGAGTTACAATGAAACCTTCACTTTTCCCGATATGTATTAGTGTCCTGGATCTTGGTGAGCAGGGGCAATTTAGGAATTTGAAGATGACACAAAACTTGAAAGAATTATAAACCATGAGGAGGACAGTGTTAAACTCCAAAAGGACGTTTAAAGTTGGTGGAGTAGGTAGATAGATGGCAGATGAAGTTCAATGCAGAGAAGTGTGAGGTGATCCACTTGGGCTGGGAGAACACTAAAAGAATATGAAATAGCGGGTACAATTTTTAAGGGGGTGAGGGGCAGACGGATCTGGGAGTAGGTGTACATGGATCGTTGAAGGTGGTAGGCAGGTGGAGAGTGCAGTTAATAAAGCATAGAGTCTGCACAATTTTATTAATAGTGACAAGAGCGAGGAAGTGGTGTTGAGCTTAAGATACTTGCTGATTCAGCTGGGGTACTGTGTACAGTTGTGGGTGCCACATTATAGGAAAGATGTATATGCATTCAAGAGAGGGACGAAATGATTTACATGAATGGTCCCAGGAATGAGAAACTTCAGTGATGAGGACAGATTGAAGAGGTTGGGACAGTTCTCCTTGGAGAGAGGAGGGCTGAGTGGAGGTCTGATATAGGCTTTCGGACAAGAATGAGACAGCAAAGATTTTAAATGATGTGTAAACCAGGCAACGGTGAAATAAGATTTTCACTCAGCGAATAGTTAGCATCTGGAATGCACTGGCTGGATATGTGTGGAGACAGGTATCAGGAGGACATTGGATGGTTATTCGTTGGAAATGGTGAGCAGGGAAATGGGGAAAAGACAGGATATTGACACTAGGTAATGATGCTCATTTAAAGAGCCAGTACAGGCCTGATGGGCTGAACGGCCTCCTTATTCACCATAAAAATTCTGTGATTCCATTATCCTGTGAAGCCATTCTTTTGACGATCTCTTTTCTTTGTGTTCTGCTCAGTGACCAGTGTCTTCATGCCCATAGGAAGTGACAGGGCACAGTGCAAGTGTTTTATGGTACTGTGCTATTGGGCAGCACAGTGCCTCAGCGGTTAGCACTGCTGCCTCACAGCACCAGGGACCTGGGTTTGATTCCAGCCTTGGGCGACTGTCTGTGTGGAGTTTGCACATTCTCCTTGTGACTGCATGGGTTCCCTCCCACAGTCCAAAGATGTGCAGGTCAGGTGAATTGGCCGTGTTAAATTGTCCATAGCTTTCAGGGATGTGTCAGTTGGGTGCATTAGTCAGGGGCAAATGTAGAGTAATAGGGTGGGGGAATGGGTCTGGGTGAGATGCCCTTCAGAGGGTCAGTGTGGACTTGTTGGGCCAAATGGCCTGTTTCCACGCTATAGGGATTCTAACATTTACATTGACAATTCACACAGTGTAACATTGATACAGTCGCTTAAATTTATCTTTCTAAAAGTAGTCAGATGATACACACTGAAATATCAATAACTTTTCTTTTGTACAAATGTTAGCTGTTAAAACAGTTTAATTTTATAATTAAGATAATTAATGCAGGTTGGCATGGATACTAGATTTTAAAGACTGAAGATGTCATTTTAAAAGAAGTGCCTTTGTAATAATTTGATAGCATGATGGCCTTCCTAACAAAATAATTTTATGTTTTTATGTCAGAATTCCAACCTTTGTATTTTCATTCAATTTTCTCTTCATTAAATATTGAAAGGCCGTGGTGACAATTTTAAAAAGTTAAATTTCAAGTGTTTTTCAGCTCCCTCTGGTGGCCATGTTTGCTCCACTTTTTGACTTAAAGTTGAATTTTCCAGCCCCGAAACATAATGTGGGCTCTTGATGAGTCAGTTGGGAAAATATGAAAATTTAGATTCTCAATGTTTTAAAAAAGGAAGTCATATTTTCCACACAAAATTTGTGAATCTCGCTAGTGAGTGGCAAAAGGCCTATTTGCATGACTTTGTATCTCATTAGTACCTAATCTCACCTCATTGATAAAATAGAAACCCTACAATGTGGAAACAGGCCCTTCAGCCCAACAAGTCCATACCAACCCTCTGAAGGGCATCTCATCCAGACCCATTCCCCTACCCTATATTTACCCCTGACTAATGCAACTAACCTACATGTCCCTGAACACTATGGGCTATTTAGCATGGCCAACTCACCTAACCTGCACATATTTCAATTGTGGGAAGAAACCAGAGCATCCAGAGGAAGCCCATGCAGACATGGGGAGAATTTGCAAACTCCACACAGACAGTTGCCCGAAACTGGAGTTGAACCCCGGTCCCGTGAGGCAGCAGTGCTAACCACTAAGCCATTGTGCAGCTCAATGCTCTTCAACATTGGAGAGACACTCGGCAGGGATGATATCTATCAGTTCCAGCTCAGGGATTTCTCCTCTTGGTCTCCAACATGGCTACCAGTTCCCAGCATCTCTGGGTACACTGCAACTACTACTTCCACCCATCTAGTTCACTAATGTCCTTTAGAAAAGGAAATTTACCATCCTTATTTGGTCTTGCCTATATGTGACTCCATTTCCATAGCAATATGATTGACCCTTAACTGCCATCTGGGCAATTAGAGATGGACAATTAAATGCTGGCCTAGCCAGAGATGCCCTCATCCTGTGAATGAATTTAAAAAAGAACCCTTACTGATCTCGCTGTCAATCCTCAAGTGACACACTGTGACTGCCTGGACTGGATGTATTGGACCAACAGGAGTCACCATAGAGATCAAGAGCTATGGGGAGAAAGCGGGAGAATGGGGTTGAGACAATAATCAGCCAAGATTGAATGGCAGAGCAGATTTGATGGGCTGAATGGCCTAACTTCTGCTCTTATGTCTTATGGTCTGCTTCTCCCCCCTCTTCCATCCATGCCGGTTGGCATCAGAAACCCATCAGCCCCACCCCAGTGTCATGGTGCATTGTGGGCTCCATTGGAACACAGTTCTCCAATTCAATGTTTGCACTTTGGATTGAGCTGACATCTTGCATTGTAACACTGCTAGCTCCCTTAACACACAGGGAACAGTCTCCCACCACAGGAGTCAGAGCAGGGTCTACCTAAGGATTTCTTTGCTTGCATTTTCAGTGTTCCTTCATTGGCACCTACATGGGCACTCACAGTACTGTCTGCCCCTTGCCTGGCCTCTTTGCGTTTTGCTGTCTCATTCAGAATTTAAATGCTCATTGTGGTTTGTGTTGCCTAACGGTTTAGCACAGACGCAAAGCCAGGAAGCTTCTGAACATTGTCAGCAATGATTGGTCATTGCTATTGTATGGCACCTACAGCATGTGCCAGCACCTTGCCCAGCCAGCACAATGTCCAGACTTCCATCAAGTGGCTCTGTCTGATAGTCTCAGAGCAGTAACTCCCAGGAGAAAGTGAGGTCTGTAGATGCTGGATATCAGAGTCAAGAGTATGTTGCTGGTAAGACACATTAGCTGAAAAATGTGTTGCTGGAAAAGCACAGTAGGTCAGGCAGCATCCGAGGAGCAGGAGAATCAATGTTTCAGGCTAGAGCTCTTCATCAGGAAGTAATTCCCAGTCAAATCAATTTGGGAGGACTATAGTCAATCAAGGGTGTCACTGCAGTCAGTCTAGAGCAGTATCTGGTATTAGTCCATGGCCATGGGGTGGTCATGGTCAGGGATTCTATGACACTATAATCCAGTCACTGAGACATGGCATTCCTGTTGGTCCAGGGAGTCACAGTCAGTCACGTGAAGATTGACACAGAGATCAGTAAGGGTTCTTTTCTCAATCATTCACAGGATATGGGTATCACTGGCTAGATCATTATTTATTGCCCATCTGTAATTACCCAGAGGGCAGTTGAGAATCAACCACATTACTGTGGGTCTGGAGTCACATGTAGGCCAGACCAGGTAAGGACAGCAGATTTCCTTCCCCAAAGGACATTAATGAATCAGTTGGGTTTTTTCAACGATTGATAATGGTGCCACGACCATAACTAGAATCTTAAGCACAGATTATTGAATTCAAATTCCACCATTTACTGTGGCAGGATTTGAACCCAGGTTCCCCAGAACATTACCTGGGTCTCTGGATTAACAGTGCAGCAATAATACCAGTAGGCCATCAGCTCCCCATTGGTTCTGGGTCATCCATCAATCAGGAGTGTCCACCCAAGTCTTGTGTAAGAACATGTGGAAGTTCAATAGTGATGGTGCCAACAGGGAGTGCCAGGAAGAAAGGAACATGGAGATTTCAGGGAGTGCCTGAATTACCAAGCTGCGCAGGTGATTTATTTGGAAAAGTGTGATCTGTGCTGCCTTCCATCCAAATCATAAATTCACAATGGAAATTTTAAAATGGCTGCAACTATTCCCAGAGTGGATGGAGGAAGGGTTTATTTTTCTGTCTGAGGACACAGGCTGTAGTTGTGAGTGACGTGAGACCCTTGAAGGGGTAAGTGTATTAATCAGGCACTTACACCAAACAGCTTAAAGATAGCTGTCACATGGAGCTCTGTACTGTATATCCAACACACACCAGGTTCAGGAACAGCTTCTTCCCCACTGTAATTAGACTGATGAATGGACACTTTAGCCTCAAATAATGCTGATCTTGCTAATGTTGAGCTTTCCTACTGCACACCCTGTGCAATATAACCTGTATGTCTCTATCTATATCTTTCTGATGTGTACATCCTTGCTTGCTCTGAGCTGCTTGTACTGCTCATAAACAAAGCTTTTCACAGTACATGTGACAAGAAATAAATCAATCAATCGATCCACAGGCAGTGACCAATGAAGTGAGCTACAAATTCTGGCCACAAGTTCCATTGGTCTTTACAAATTGTCATCTTTGGGAAACAGAAATAATCACTGGTGACCTTCAAAGTGCCACCTACTTCAAAGAGCCACAATTCACGAAAATCGAAAGTCTTGGATAGCATTGGAATGGGGAGCTGCTCTCTTCACACCTTGAACTGTAAGGATTGGAACTTATGTTCTGATGCACAATGCTGCTTTTCTGAGGGGGTTTTGGGTGGGGGGGATGGAGGAGTAGGAAGGGGGTAAAGTTTCAGTCATTTTACTGCACTAACAACATTCTACTGCATTTGTGTGACACAGCGTGTGTGGTATCTATCAGAATAAGGTTACCTAATGTCAAAGGTTCATCTAGAGGCTTTCCATGGCTTTCCTTGTTGGATCCTCCATGTCCCACTGTATCGAGGCTGACACTGAACTGCCATTTGTGAAGCCTGAGACTCAGATTATTCGGGAGCTGTTCTGTTTCTGAGGTTCTCCGCACAGGTTCATTGGAACCATGACCAATAGATCCCACCGCATCAGGAGTTCCCCTCACTGGTGCTAAGATGCAGCAAAGACACAGGGAAATACAGCATGGCCAAATGTGGCAGGAAACCCCAGGTCCAGCAGCTACCGAACAGCCAGAAGGAGGAGGTGGCCATCCCATCCCATCGTCAACAAGGCGCAAGCTGCTCTTAAATTTCATGCAACGGGCTGCTTCTGAGGCTCCACCAGGGAGTGGCGTACAATCTCCCAACTCACTCATGCACAAAGGCTATTACCAAGCCAGATCTCACCACTTCACCCTGATTCTCTGAGACAATGTCAGTGCTGCATTCCAGCTTTTCCAATATGGCTGTCTTCGCCACAGGTACAAGACACCATAGAATCTTTGCACTATAGTAGGACATGGTGGACATTATCAACAGAAAATGCACGAGCGATCTATGATCATCGGAAGTCATTTTGTAAGTCTGTGCCAGACACCCTGGAAGTTGCCATGATGTCTATATCCTCAATAATTCTCACACTCCTGCTTCTTGTCAAGGGCTGGATGCTTTACCAGGCCAATGAGATAGGTGGTGACTCTGTTACCTACTCCCCTGACTAAGGTTGAGCCTAGATACAAAGCAGCCCATTTTTCAAATGGGGTCACAGATGGCAAGCATCCAGAAGGGGAGATTCCAAATGTTGGATCAGTCTGAGGGAGAGCCTTGCTGTACACTCCAGATTTGGTGCACCAGCTCTGTTTCTCCATCTTTCTTCTTTGGTTCCCTAACTCAATATAAATCTATCGATCACAATCTTAAAAATGCACCTTTTTTTCAGGAAGTCATTAATGATTTCCAGTGTTCAGACCACACCCTCTCCCTCTGGATCGCTCTACCAGAGGTCAGAAAGCAATGACCTAGTGAAATTATTGCTGGATTATTAATTCAGAGACCCTAGATAATACTCTGGACACGGGGTTTCAAATCCTGCCCTGACAGATGGCAGAATCCAAATTCATCAAAACTCTGGAAATAAAAGTCTATGAAACACAGCCAGGAAATAGTTGTCAATTGTTGAGGGAAAAAAAAAGTCTCTGGCTCACTAACATCCTTCAGGGAAGGAAATCTGCCAACCTTACCTGGTCTCACTTACCGATGACACCAGACCCACAGCAATATGGTTGACTCTTAACTGCCCTCTGAGCAGTTAGGGATGGGCAATAAATGCTGGCCCAGTCAGTGACACCCACATCCTGTGAATGAATAAAAAGAAGAGGGAATTAATTTTCTTGATCAACCTGAGTGAAGTGTTTGTAACAATCTCAGTTGAAAATTTTTTCAATTTAAGGGAGTACACTCCAGTATAGTCCCTACCTCTGACCTTGGGTCAGATCCCATCTGCTCCAGAGATGTGTCATAACTTACCTGGACTGGTTGATGGAAAAAAAATTCTACAATCATTGAGATTACCATCCGCTGTAGAACGTATCACTGATCTCAACAAAAACTCCAAAACATCCTGCAGGATGTTTGCAGAAAAACTCCAAACATCCTGCTCCCTCCACCATCAATGCTCACCAACAGCAATATGTACCATCTACAAGATGCACTGCAAACATTCGCCAAAGATCCTTAGATAGCACCTTCCAAATGTGTGACCACTTCTATCTAAAAAGACAAGGGCAGCAGGTACATGGGAACACCAGTCCCTGCAAGTTCTCCTCCAAGACACTCACCATCCTCTCTTAGAAATATATCACCATTCCTTCAGTGTGGCTGGGTCAAAATCCTGGAATTCCATCCCCAAGGGCATCAGGAGGGCTACTTACTGCACATGGATTGCAGCAGTTCAAGGACATGGCTCACCCCCCACCTCCTCAAGGGGCAACTAGGGCCAGGCAATGAAAAGACTGGCCAACCGGAGATGGCACAAGTGAATAAATAAAAAAAAGGTCTGGGACCACGTTACTTCCTGAAACAGCACTATGGGACATGCCTTTACTGTAAGAAAGGCCAGGATTGAGAACGATACCTCTGCAACATCTTCCCAATTATAAAGTGACAATAAATACTCACCTTGCCAGTGACACCCACATCCCACAAATAAGTAAATAACAAAAGTTCTCTCTGCACTAAGGTAACAAGGTCCATTTGTAAAAACATTTTTCACGTCACTTGGTGTACAGAAGAAACATTCCTTCCGGTAAAGAACAATTTTTGAGTAATTCACAAACTATTGCATTTCACAGAGTCTCCCATGTTCATGTGCCTGATCACAGTAACTGATTTAACTCTATAATGAAATTGTGCAAATCACTAACGAAGGGAGCTCCTCACTCAAGAGAAGCTGTAAGTGACAGGAAGAGACAGATTGAGACCCAGCAGATATTTGAATTATTATGGGTTATACTCTCTGGCCAAGGTACACATCAAGCGATCAATTTAGATGTTTCAGAACTGACAGTTCTCATTAATATATTTATTCAATATTGTCATAACTTCTTTGATGGGGGAGGAACTGCAACATCATTTTGGTGATAGGCTCTCTGTGTTAAATGTCACAATATCAGTAAGCAAAAGAAGATGACAAATTCATTCCTACTCACGTGTGTCTGTTCCTATTAAGGACTCACAGATGGTTTTGTCCCATAAGGGATGAGTCTTTTATTCAGTATGGTATCTAAGCATCTGATGAGACACAAAAAAAATGTTTTATTCATTGGTTTTTTGATGGGATACTATAATAGATTAATTTTACCCAGCAATCATAACATGAAAAATGCATTGAATTTTTTTTTAACATGAATTGAATTCAACATTGGGCCCAGAATTAATATGATTGAAAGATCATTCAACTGTGGAAGCACTTTGCATTGGGTTAACATTTAGATTTTCCACTTCACAACCAACCCCACCTTCTCACAAGGGTTTACAATCTATGGAATATCTACCAGATTTTCTCTTCTCAATGTCAACATTACAAAATAACTCAAACAAATGCATTGCAGAGGGCATGAGATTGCGGGCAGATGAGTCAGGACAAACAATATTGTGCATTGATTTTTTTGTATGTTGTACGGCACAGTGGCACAGTGGGTGGCACAGTGGCACAGTGGTTAGCACTGCTGCCTCACAGCGCAGGGCAAGAGTTTGCACATTCTCCCCGAGTCTGCGTGGGTTTCCTCCGGGTGCTCCGGTTTCCTCCCACAGTCCAAAAATGTGCAGGATAGATGATTTGGCCATGCTAAATTGCCCATAGTGTTAGGTGAAGGGGTAAATGTAGGGGAATGGGTCTGGGTGGGTTCCTCTTTGGAGGGTCGGTGTGGACTTGTTGGGCCGAAGGACCTGTATCCAAACTGTAAGTAATCTACTTTAAGAGTTAGAAAGCACCCAAAAACACCTTTCAAAATGTGACATCCAAACACACAAACAAATTTTGGTGCAGAAGGCCAAGGGCTAATTCAGAAATGTACATTTTATCGAACATCTTACAGGAGCAAAGAGATTTAGAGGGGAAGGGAAGATAGGGATGGGGCTTGACTGTTGAAGACATGATTTTGCAGATTGTGTAAAGGTTAAAATCCAGGGTGTTCAAGAGATCGAGGTAGACACCGAGCAAGGACTGGAGGAGATTACAAAAGTAGAAAGGGTGGAAACCAGGATGAGAATTTGAGAATCAAAGTCTTGCTTGACTAGGAGCCAGCATAGCTTAGAACACAAAGGAGGTAGACCATTAGGCATAGGAACAGCAGTTGGCCATTCTGCCCATTGGGTTTGCCCAATGAGGTCATGGCTGATCTAATAACCCTCAACTCCGCTGTTCTGCCATTTCCCACAACCCTTGATTTCTATTTACTCATTAGCCTTGAACATATTTAATGAACTAGCCACGGCAGCCCTCTGTAGTAAAGAATTTCATGGATTCACTTGCCTCGGAGAGAAAGTTCCTCCTCATTAAAACTACGGATGTTGGGAAGCTGAAACAAAAACAGAAATTGCTGGAGAAACTCAGCAGATCTGACAGCATCTGTGGAAAGAGAAACACAGTTTAGATTTCGAGTCCAGTGACTCTTGATCAGAATTCATCAGTTTTTGTTGCAGATCCCTCCTTAACTGTGTCTTAACTGAGTGACCCACTTATTCTGAGATCATGCCCCCCGGTCTTAAACTCTCCCACAAGGGGATACAACCATTCAGCATCTACCCAGTCAAATTCCCTAAAGATCTTGTACATTTCAGTAAATTCACCTCTCATTCTTCAATATTCCAACAAGAACAGGCCCAATCTACTCAACCTCTTCTCCTACACAGTCCCTCCACGCCCAGGGTCAGCCGAGTGAAAGTCCTCTTGACCACCTCCAATGCCAGTATAGCTTTCCTCACAAAAGGAACCCCAAAATTGTTCATAGTGTAAAAACCCACAATCCAGAATACCAAGGGTAACTATCAAACTGTACTAACAACAATATTAGTTTAGCATAGGATAAAGCGAATATTGATCATCCCTTCCATTTTGGTGTGATCTATAAGTTTAGAAATTGTGTTTTTGATCTGAAGGTCCAAATCAATCAATTCCACTGTCAAAATCAGTGCCAGACTGGATAGAGGGGAAGCTGTTCCCACTCCGGAAGGAAAAAGGAATGTGTGGGCATAGATTTAAAGTGATGTGCGAACAATGCAAGTGAGATGTTTGGTCTCCCCCACTGCTGGGAAAAGAGGTGCTTATTCACCCTACCCGTGCCCCTCATGATTTTATAAACCTCTTTAAGGTCACCCATCAGCCTCCAACACTCCAGGGAAAATAGCCCCAGCCTATTCAGCCTCTCCCTATAGCTCAAATCCTCCAACCTGTACAACATCCTGGTAAATCTTTTCTGAACCGTCTCCAGTTTAGTAATACTTTTCCTTCAACAGGGCAAGCAGAACCATACACAGTACTCCAGAAAATGCCTCACCAACGTCCTATACAACCTCAACAGGACATGCAAATCCTATACTCACGGTCTGAGCAATGAAGGCCAGTGCGCTAAACACCTTCTTAACCACCCTGTCTAACTTTGACACGAACTTCAAAGAATTATGTACCTGAACCCTTAGGTCTCTGTTCTACAACATTATCCACTACATTATTAATTGTATAAGCCCTGCCTTCGTTTGTTTTAACAAAATGCAATCCTTCACATTTACTAAAATTAAACTCCAGCTGCCACTTCTCAACCCATTGAAGCAATTGATCAAGAGCTCTTTGTAATCTTAGATAACCTTGTTCACTGTCGACTGTATCACCAACTTTGGTGTCACTCTCAATCTTACTAACCGTGCCTCCTAAATTCTCATCCAAATTATTTATATGAATGACAAACAAAAGTGGACCCAGTACCAATCCATGAAACATTGCTGATCACAGGCCTCCAGTCCAAAAAACAACCCTCTACTGCCACCCTCTATCACCTGCCATCAAACCAAATCTGTCTCCATTTGGCAAGCTCTCCCTGAATCCCATGTGATCGAATTTTATTAATTCGTCCACCATGCAAAACTTGTCAAAGACTTTATTAAAGTTATATAAACAACATCTATCGCTCTGACCTCATCAGTCTTTTCAATTACCTCTTCAAAAAATTCAGTCAGGTTTGTGAGACATGAGATTGACACGAGAAAATAGAACAGGCGTAGGTGTGATAGGTTGAATAGTCTCTTTCTGCGCTGTATCAATTCTGCACCTGAATGTTGTGATCAAACTCTGATTTCTCCTTTGATTCTTGAACACCACAGGAAGTCTGTGGAGATATTCACCTTAGTGATGGCCCATACCACACAATATTCATGTGCATAATGCTATCTCAGAGAAGTTAGCTCAGTTGGCTGGCCAGTGAATATACATTGGATTAGTGGTGCTGGAAGAGCACAGCAGTTCAGGCAGCATCCAACGAGCAGCGAAATCGACGTTTCGGGCAAAAGCCCTTCATCAGGAATACATAGCTGAGTGATACTAACAGCATGGCTTTAATTCCTGCACTAGCTGAGGTTGCAATGAAGATATCTCCTTCTCAACCTCTTCCCTTGCCTGCCTGAGGCGTAGTGACCTTCATGTTACACCCACCACCCATCATATCTGTCTCTAATGAAAGAGAAGTATATAGTCCACAAGGCAATGGTGGCTTTATGTTTACCAATATCTCCAGCAGGAGCTCTCTCAGTACCAACAGAAACAGCATTATTTATAACAGGCTTTGATTGCAATCCTGCAGCTCAGAATCCTTTGTACCTTCTACATACAGGTAGTACTTCACCTGTTGTGAGCAACAGATCAAATCCAGACACGCTGTCTTCAGCATTTTCTATTTATTAAAGATGTAATAATGTGCTGGTGCTTGCCTCAAGTTCTAAATGTGCATTTCCATTGTTAACAGCTTCACTTGGCCAGTGGAACATTGCGTAAAAATGTTCCACTCTCTAAGAATAGCTGCGCATGACATTTGGTATAATGTCAGATGTCAGACATCTGCTAATACTGTTATTGCAGATGGAATAAAATAAGACATTAATGGGAACATAGTTATTGTAACTTTAATTGACTGAATAAACATAATAAGCATGGACTTCAATGAACATTGTAGCTAAGAAAGTAATAGAAACAGTATGCTAATTTGCAAGGAACCTTTCACTCAATACCTGCAGAAACAAACTCAGTTGCTATTTAGGGACATATTGTATATAATTTGAGCTGCTGCTTCACTGCAGTATTAAGAGAGCCCTTGCTGCAGATATTAGTAAACATACATTTGACACCAAAATTTGAGGTGTAGTGGACAGCAAAGAGGGTTACCTCAGATTACAACAGGATCTTGACCAGATGGGCCAATGGGCTGAGAAGTGGCAGATGGAGTTTAATTCAGATAAATGCGAGGTACTGCATTTTGGGAAAGCAAATCTTAGCAGGACTTATGCACTTAATGGTAAGGTCCTAGGGAGTGTTGCTGAACAAAGAGACCTTGGAGTACAGGTTCATAGCTCCTTGAAAGTGGAGTCACAGGTAGATAGAATAGTGAAGAAGGCGTTTGGTATGCTTTCCTTTATTGGTCAGAGTATTGAATACAGGAGTTGGGAGGTCATGTTGTGGCTGTACAGGACATTGGTTAGGCCACTGTTGGAATATTGCATGCAATTCTGGTCGCCTTCCTATCGGAAAGATGTTGTGAAACTAGAAAGGGTTCAGAAAAGATTTCCAAAGATGTTGCCAGGGTTGGAGGATTTGAGCTACAGGGAGAGACTGAACAGGCTGGGGCTGTTTTCCCTGACAGTGTCAAAGGCTGAGGGGTGACATTATAGAAGTTTACAAAATTATGAGGGGCATGGATAGAGTAAATAAGCAAAGTCTTTTCCCTGGGGTCGGAGAGTCCAGAACTAGAGGGCATAGGTTTAGGGTGAGAGGGGAAAGATATAAAAGAGACCTAAGGGGCAACTTTTTCACACAGAGGGTGGTACGTGTATGGAATGAGCTGCCAGAGGATGTGGTGGAGGCTGGTACAATTGCAACAGTTAAGAGGTATTTGGATGGGTATATGAATAGGAAGGGTTTGGAGGGATATAGGCCGGGTGCTGGCAGGTGGGACTAGATTGGGTTGGGATATCTGCTCGGCATGGATGGGTTGGACCGAAGGGTCTGTTTCCATGCTCTACATCTCTATGACTCTATGACTCTATAAAGCCACCACAGCCCTATGGACATTAGACTTTTCTTTCATTAGATACAGATATGACTAGTGGTGAGTGTTAAATGTCACTAGGCAAGTGAGGGGAGACATTGTGAAGGAGATACCTTCATTGAAACCTCAGGTAGTGCAAGAATTAAAGCCATGCTATTAGTTTCATTCAGCAATGTATATCCCCTGGTCAGCCAACTGAGCTAACTTGCCTGAGATAGCACTATACACATGGATATTGGGTTCTCTCAAACAGACTAAAACCCAAGATGCTAACACAAAGCAGAGCAGGTGAGCTTTTGCTGGTGTCCAACATTTATTCTTCAGTCAGCACCTAAAACCAATGATCTGACCATTAATCTCATAGCTGTAAATGGGAAATTGCTGTGCACAAGTTGACTGTTGCGTTTCCTACATAAGTACAGTGTCCACAATTCAAATCGTCTGAAGCAGAGTCAAACCAGACTCAGAACGTAACCTCTGTTTCTGTCTCCTCAGACGCTTCCAAGTTTCTCTAGCACTTTCTGGTTTTAATTTAGATTTACAGCATTCTGCAAAATTTTTCTTCAATTCCAAAATACTTGATTGGTTGTAAGCTGCTTTAGAACATTTCGGGTTCATTAAAGATAAGCAAATCTCTTTTTATTTTGTTTAAATCTCACCACAGAACTAACCAGTCAGTTATATTTCGACATACGCAGAAAGCTAAGGGGTGTGTGAATTTAGGTTGAGAATGTTCCTCCTTGAATCACGAAACAATTTGGAAGGCTTGTCTTAAAATCTGGCTTTGGACAGGAAAATGAAACCTGTCTTTGCACCGGACTGCAGTGTGGTATGGGCCACCAGTAAGGTGAATATCTCCACAGACTTCCTGTGGTGGTCAAGAATCAAAGGAGGAATCAGAGTTGGACCACAACATTAAGGTGCAGAATTGATATAGCGCAGAAAGAGGCCATTCAGCCCATCGTGCATGTACCGGTTCTATTTCTTGGTACCCACCTCTTTCCTTTTTCCCTCTATCCCTGCACAAAATCTCTAGCCAAATAGTCGTCCAATGCCCCTCTTGAAAGTGTCAGTTGAATCTTCCTCCACCACAATTGTAAGCCGTGCATTCCACACTCTATCTTCTCGTTGTGGGAAAATGGTTTCTCAAACATCATCTTTGCTTCAGTTGTGCATCATCTTTAACCTGAAATCATTTTGCTTTCATGTCAGAGATTTGGTAGGGCCAGCCCACTTATAATAAAAATGATGTAGAGATTTGTCATTTGTTTGTTTGTTAACTAGAAAGTCATGGAAGAAACTGTCTCATTTATCAAATCTTTATTAAATAAAAATCATCAACTGGGATTTCAGAAAATAGCCAACAAGATAGCAATGACTCAATGAACTGTGTTGGTTTGGTAAGAGCCAGAATTGAACCCTGGTTATCATTGCCACCTTATGTTCTTATGGTGCAGTGATAGTGCCCCTACCTCTGAACCAGGAGGCATGTGTTCAAGGCCCACCTGCTCTACAGGGTGATTAAGAAGAAATATGTAGAGCAAGTAATAGAAACTCCTGTAACACTCTGGTAGTAAACGTACCTCTGAACCAGGAGGCCTGGGTTTAGGTCCTACCTGGAGAAAGTGAGGACTGCAGATGCTGGAGATCAGAGCTGAAAATGTGTTGCTGGAAAAGCGCAGCAGGTCAGGCAGCATCCAAGGAACAGGAGAATTGACGTTTCGGGCATCAGCCCTTCTTCAGGAATGAGGAAAGTGTGTCCAGCAGGCTAAGATAAAAGGTAGGGAGGAGGGACTTGGGGGAGGGGCATTGGGAATGCGATAGGTGGAAGGAGGTCAAGGTGAGGGTGATAGCCTGGAGTGGGGTGGGGGCAGAGAGGTCAGGAAGAAGATTGCAGGTTCGGAAGGTGGTGCTGAGTTTGAGGGGTTTAGGTCCTACCTGTTCCAGAGATAAGTCATAACATCCCTGAACAGGTTGTCGAAAGTTCTTGATGAAGAGCTTATGCTTGAAACGTTGACTCTCCTGCTCCTCGGATGTTGCCTGACCGGCTGCGCTTTTCCAGCACCACACTCTCAACTCTGATCTCCAGCATCTGCAGTCCTATTATGTTCATCTAACACATGAAAGGTCACTGATTGAAAGGCAGCCAACACTATCAATAGAGTCTTGTGATGGTAGTGCCTCTACCTCTAAGCCAGAAGGGTTTCAAGTCCAACCTACCACTTGATATGTATCCCACCATGCCTATATTTAAGGCTGAAATAGATTCTTGATCATTAGGGAAATCAATGGTAACAAGGAAAGGGCAGGAAAGTGGATGTGAGGAGCATCAGATCAGCCATGTTCCAATGGAATGATGGAACATGTGCAAGGGGCTGAATGGCCAATTCTTCCTCCTGTTTCTTACCTGCATTTGATTAGGTAGATGGATCTGACCAGTGGAGAGGAAATATCTCTTTGTTCTCCAGAATTCCATAAGGCCTTGCAAAAGGGTCTGCAGATGCACTGGTATTGTCCCTGTCTCTGAGCCAAGAGGCCTGGGCTCAAGTGTTACCTGCTGCAAAGGTATGTCATTACATCTCTGAACAGATTTAATTAGGAAAAAGCATAAACACAAAACATGACACAAAATGAAAATTGCTGAGTGCTGTTGATAGTGAGGAAGATGATCTCAAGCTACAATCTGATATCGATCAGCTGGTAAATTGGGCAGAGCAATGGCAGGTGGAATTTAATCCTGATAAGTGCGAGGCCTGATAAGGGAAAGGATCTCCACAATGAACGGCAGATCCCCAGGGAGTACTGAGGAACAAAGGAGTAAGTGGTTTAGAGGAGAGCTGAGAAAAAATGCTTTCACCCAGAGGGTGGTAAAAATACAGACTGTGCTGCCTGAGAGGATGTTGGAGGCAGGAACTCCCACAACATGTAAGAGGCATCTGAATGGGCACTTAAAAGGCCGGGATATGGTCAGCATCTAAGGAGAAGGAAAATTGATGTTTCAAGCAAACGCCTGAAAGAAGGGATTTTGCCCGAAATGTCGATTTTCCTGCTCCTCAGATGCTGCCTGACCTGCTGTGCTTTTCCAGCATCACTCTAACCTTGACTCTAATCTCCAGCATCTGCAGTACCCACTTCTATCCATAGTAGGTTATGGAACAAATGCAGGTAAATGGGTTTAGTGTAGATTGGTGCTTGTTGGTTAGCATAGATATGGTGGACTGAAGGGCCTGTTCCTATACTGGATGAGTCTGTGACTATGTCTTGGAGACCAAAACATTGTTAACAGCATCTGCTTTAAGAACATCTAGGTAAAGATTTCTGAACCAAAGACCACACAATAGTGCCTCCAGGAGTCTAAATTATTGCTCACTAATAAGAAGTCTTTTGCTTTCATTATATTTGGCAACTTTGAGCGGTTATGATCTTTGTTGTCTTATTCCGTAATCGCTCATCGACGAAGCTAAAGGTTACACTTTGATACAGCCCTTTAAAGGTCATTTGCCACGTGACTGCTTTTTTGAAATTCCATCTGATTACTGCAGACAGAAAGTCAAAGCTGATAAGATAACCTTGGATTCAGTTAACAGTCGACCTGCAAGGAAAAACCAAGGCAGAAACAGTTTACCACAGGACCTGAGTGTGTTACTTTCTCAGCCTGTCTGCAGCCCTCTGTGTTGGGTAGGTGTCAAAGTTAGTTCAAAGATGGCTGCTCTCTGGCTTCTTCTGATCAACACCCAACACTATCTTTGTATGTCGGTGGCAAGTCTTCAACAAGCATCATTCTGCAGAGTAACCATTCTTTTCTCAATTTATCACCAACAGACAGATTTTGAATTAAAATAAACCTCAGTGAGAGACTGCATATCTGTCAGTGTCAGATTGCTCAGAATTTGACATCTTGTACTTGTCCGTTAGGCAACACCATCAGCATACCACCTCACTTCTGGGGCTATGAGCTACGATCATGAATCATTGCATCTATTTACATATTCAGTTCTTCCTCAGAGTTCCATTCAGGCTGGTTTAAGTTTCTGAAGCTTTGACATTGCCAGAGATTTGACAATTTGTTTAGACATTACCGATGACCCAGAGTTACTGTGTGTGGATCATTGTTGACCAGAGTCACAAACCAAGATGTGTGTTGGGATTTGCAGGGATCCGAATACATCAGCCCACGTGGGAATTGACTGGGAAGTTCGAGCTTCCAATGTGCAATTCTTCTGTTCCCAGGTCCCTCTGTAAAGGTCTCTCACGCTGAGTAAGGTTCTGAAACTCCAGCCAATTGCACAGGACTGACCTTAGGGGTGTGAAAAAAAAAACGTCCAAGTCTAACTCCACGCTAGCTATGCAGCTGATCATCAAAGCATTCATAATGAAAACACACCCACCCCCTAACTCCTCCCCAACTACCTTTCTTCCCCTCTGCAATCCACACACTATTCTCCATACCTGATTAACTGTAATCTGCCCTTTTTTTAATTTACTCACAGGATGAGGGCATCACTGGCTAGGTCAGCATTAATGTCCATCTCTTATTACCCAGAGGACAGCTTTTCCAGCACCACTCTAATCTTGAGCTTAGGAGAAAGTGAGGACTGCAGATGCTGGAGATCAGAGCTGAAAATGTGTTGCTGGAAAAGCGCAGCAGGTCAGGCAGCATCCAAGGAGCAGGAGAATTGACGTTTCGGGCATGAGCCCTTCTTCAGGAATGAGGAAAATGTGCCAAGCAGGCTAAGATAAAAGGTCGGGAGGAGGGACTTGGGGGAGGGGCGTGCAATCTTCTTCCTGACCTCTCCGCCCCCACCCCCACTCCGGCCTATCACCCTCACCTGATCACCCTCACCTTAACCTCCTTCCACCTATCGCATTTCCAACGCCCCTCCCCCAAGTCCATCCTCCCTACCTTTTATCTTAACCTGCTTGGCACACTTTCCTCATTCCTGAAGAAGGGCTCATGCCCAAAACGTCGATTCTCCTGCTCCTTGGATGCTGCCTTGACCTGCTGCACTTTTCCAGCAACACATTTTCAACTCTTGAGCTTAGGAGTCTGGCAATTGAGCCACATAGAGTTATAGAGGTTTACCACATGGAAACAGGCCCTTCAGCCCAAATTGCCTCTTGCAGTTTTCACAATTAATCTCGCCTTATTTGCCTGTGTTTGGTCCATATCCCTTCATACCTATCTCATCCATGTACCTGCCCAAATGTTTTTGAAATGACAAAGATATACTTACCTCCACCACTATCTCTGGTAACCCGTTCCAGACACTCAACACCCTCTGTATGAAAAAATTGCCCCTCTGGATCCTTTTGTATCTCTCTCCTCTCACCCTAAATGTAGGCCCTCTAGCTTTAGACTCCCCTTCCATGGGGAAAAGCTGTTGGCTATCTAACTTATCTGTGCCTCTCATGATTTTATAAATCTCTATAAGGTCACCTGTCAGTCTCCTACACTCTAGGGAAAACAGCCTCAGCCTCTTCAACCTCTCCTTATAACTCAAACCTTCCAGTCTAGGTAGCATCCTAGTCAATCTTTTCTGCACTCTTTCTAGTCTAATAATATTCTTTCTATAGTCAGCTGACTAGTACTCCAAATGTGGCTGTAGAGCTTCTTGTACAGCTGCAACAAGACAAGGCATCAGAGAAGCAATTAAAATTGGGAATGCTCAAGAAGGCAGAATTACAGAAGCACAGATTTCTCAGAAAAGTTTGTAATTGGAGGGCAGTGAAGGTTAATGGGAAGATTTGAGAACGGTGATGGAATGTTTAGATTGTTTAAGATGTTGCTTGCTTAGCCAGTAAAGTTTTAATTGGCCAAAAGGGAAATGAATTCTTCTGGAGTTGCTGCATTTCTGTAATTGTACAGTAATGGATCTTGGGGTGCAGTGGTAGTGTGCCTTCTTCAGAAGGTCAGAGTTCAAGTCCCACTTGCCCCAGATATGAGCCCATTATAATAAAAGCAAAATACTGTTCATGCTGGAAATCTGAAGCAAACACAGAGAATGCTGAAGAAAATCAGCAGGTCTGGCAGAGACAAAGATCATTCATGCTTCAAGGATGGTGTAGTTACTCAGTGGTTAGCATCGCTGCCTCACAGCACCAGAGAGCCTTAGATGACTGTCTGGATAGAATTAGCGCATTCTCCCCGTTTCTGTGTGGGTTTCCTCCGGGTGCTCCTGTTTCTTCCCACAGTCCAAAGATGTGCAGGTTAGGTGGATTGGTCTGGCTAAATTGCCCATGGTGTCCAGGGATGTGCAGGTTACATGGGTGGATGTGAAAATTGCAGGGTGATAGGGAAAGAAGGGTAAACCTGGGTTGAATGGTCTTTAGAGGGCTGGTGTGGAACTGATGGGCCGAATGGCCTGCTTCCACACTGTAGGAGCTCTATGTTCTAAGTTCAGTGATCCTTTTAGCTGAACAAGTCACGTAGGACCCAAAGTGATAACTCTGTTTCCCTCTCCACAGATACTAAGTTTCTCTAGCATTCTCCATGTATGTATCATAATTTATCTGAACAAGTCGATTAAAAGTATCTCCAAGTTAATAGCGCAGAGAGACCAATTGCAATTGTTCTCCAGGGAGTGACTCGATTGATTTGAAATAAAAGAGTAGGTCTAATTGCCAGAGGTGTTTCTCATTGTCTTTAAAAATATAAAATAGAGGAATTTGGAATGCGTGTAATTCCAACAAAGACAATGAGATTCCATGAAGACATAGCCAATTCTGATGGACGATGTAATTTCCAAGTGATACCTTTAGCACCTCTCTTAAAAAAGGAATAACTCGCTTTGATATAGCATTTTCACAGCCTCAATGTGTCCCACAGTCAATGAAGGAAATTTGAAGCTTAATTATTGTTATAGCAAATGGAATTGCAACAGCCAATCTGCACACAGCATGACCTCGCAGATCGCAATGAGCTAAGGGAACTGTCTGATTCGCTGGCATTGTTTCAGGGGAAAGATTGTTCATGAGAACCACTTGAGAACTCCTTCTCTATCACATCTGGCCTCTCCTAAAGACATTGAGAGTTATTAGATACAACGTAAATGTCAAGCTATCCCCGAAAGCAATTGAGGAATAAGCAGTAAGTGGCAGCGGCTGTTGATTTAATGAAAGGATTCAGCCCAAACCCAAACCCAAACCCAAAACTAGACTCGACCAATGTCCAAACCTGCCCTGTCCAGTAGATGGCACTAGGACACAGGCAAAGAAACCCAAGCAGGAAGACCGGAATTGGGTTGAATTTCCCTGCGTCTATGAGGATGGAGTTGGAGAGGGTATGGGCAAGGGGCAGGGGGTGGTCAGGAAAATAGGAGGTGGCTACATCAGGATGACTTGGCGATATAATGGAAGTTTCCCAAGAGTGGATGGGGACGTTGCACGGACATTGCATGTGGGCAGATAATTAAACCGATTGCAGACTCCCACCTCTCACCCCATTCCCCAGGCATGTTCAGAGACCGCCAGTCAATGAGAGCAGTCTTCCTGCTGAACGTTATCAGAGCCAAAGGCTTTGTGGCCAAAACAGGCCATACCTTTGGCCCAGGTGATACACCTGGAAGTGTTTCCCCTCCATTTTGAGGGACAGAACAGCCTTTCCCTCATCATCAATCAGTTCAAGGCACATCATCAGCTGAGCCTCCATGTTGAGATAGGCCTCAATGCCCACTTCCCTCCGTCACCCTCTGAGACTGGCGAGGGTGCAGATCTATCAGGCCCCTAATCAGGGTGGCAGCTCTGAGGGGCACTGAGTGAGTGTGGAGCCATCCAATCAGAGTATCCCCCTGGCTCAGGACCAGGTAAGGTGAATAGCAAGGGCCTTTTCCTCAGGGTAGGGGAGTTCAAAACTGGAGAGCATAGGTTTAAGGTGAAAGGAGAAAGATTTATAAAGGACCTGAGGGGCAACTTTGGTTCGTGTGTGGAATGAGCTGCCAGAGAAAGTGGTAGATGTAAGTACACTTACAACATGAACAAGAAAGGTTTAAAGGGTTATGGGTCAAATGCAGGCAAGTTGGAGTAGTTTAGCTTGGGAAACTGGGTCAGCATGGACGAGTTGGACAGAAGGGTCTGTTTCTGTGCTGTATGACTCAATGATCCCCATCGGACCCAGTGTCAGGATCCTGAATCCATCTGAGAAAATACATCCCTTTCTCCCAGCCTGACCAGAGGTCAAAACTTCAGAATAATTGGCATCTATCCTGGACCAGCTAGAAATCTCAATGGGTTTTCCTGCTTTGGCTTGCTGTCCTCATCAGACAGCATGATCTGGACAATACTTACACTTGGGCTGATAACTAAGAAGTAACGTTCATGCTACACAAGTTCCAGGAAATGACCAGTTTCAACAAGAGAGAATCTAGTCATCACCTCTTGACATTCAACAGCATTGTCATTGCTGAATCCTTCATTGTCAGCATCCTGACGGTTACACATGACCAGAAACATAACCTGAGCAACCATTTAAGTATGGTGGCTACAAAAGCAGATCCAAGAATGGCAATTCTGTGGCAAGTAACTTATCTTGTGTCTTCTCAAAGTCTGTCCACCATCCACAAGGCACAAGTCAGGAGTGTGACAGAATACTGCCCACTGGCCTGGATGGGGGCAGCTCCAACAACATTCAAGAAGCTCAATACCATCCAAGAGAGAGTAGCTGAATTGGCGTCCCATTCACCATCCTAAACATTCATTCCCATCATCTCCAACACACAGTCTCAGCAGTATGTTCCACTGCGATAACATACTTCCTTTGACAGTGCCTTCCAAACATTTGACAAAAGCAGCAGACAATTGGCAACATCCACCAATGTCCTAACCAAGGGCTTGGAACTCGTTCACCCTTCCTTCACCAACACTGAGTGACCATTCTTGGTCTCCCTCTTTAAGAGCAATGTGGGTGTACTCCCAGAATGGTCCAAGGAAGTTGCCACCACTTTCCTTCCCAAAGCTGTTGAGGGATAACAATAAATGTTGCCAGCAATGCTCACATCCCAAGAATTAAATAAAAAGAATTGGGAATGAGGACTGACTACAAGACCAATTTGCAACAAATAGACTGTCAGCCGTCTTTCAAGAGTCAGGCATAAGGAATGGTCATGCAGGTGAAATTCTTGGGATTTCTGACACAATTCAGAGTGCGGAGTGGACTCGATGGGCGGAATGGCCTTGCTTCCACTCCTATGTCTTATGGTCCACAACAGCTAGAGTATAAACCTTGGCTAAGAGGCATTGCAGTAAAGAAATTCAGAAATTTTTAAATTATAGATAAAATTATAAGTATTAAAAATAGTAAGGTTTATACTTGTGCATAAAAATACACTGCACAGTGCAATGCACACTCTTTCACACACCCTTGGATACTGAATCACAGCCGTTTGAATTTTAGTTTGAAGTAGCAACCCCTCTGTTCCTAAGTTTAACACGATGGTGGAAAAACACCCACATGCCACAGAATTGATGCAAAAGAATGACAAACCTAACAATACTGAGCTTGGTGTCAATCGTTCTTCGCATTTATTGTTCACAAATGTCTTCCAATGAATAATCCAGCCAAAAATAAAACTAGCATCAAAGAAACAAAGGAGACAATTTCTCTAGAAACGTACTTCCTCAAGCCTGTTCCAACATTCAATGAGATCCTGACTATTCAATGACTTAACTCCATACCTTTGTTGCCGAATCATTAGTAATTTTGACAAATTAAGATCTATCAGTCTTGGTTTTAAAATGAACAAATTGTCATTTGCTGCCTGCAAAACAAAGTTCCAAACAAACCCCCATCAATCCTACCATGTGCTGTCCTTTACGTTGGGGAAACAAACCATAGGCTGGGTGAACACCGACGTTCTGCCCACAAAAAAACACCCTGAACTTCCAGTTGCCTGCCACTTTAACAGCCCACCCTGCTCCCTGGCCAACATCTCTGTCACAGGCTTGCTGCAGTGCTCCAGCAAAAATCATTGCGAACTGGAAGAACATCACCTCATTTTCTGCTTGAGAACTCTCCTGCTTTCTGGACTCAATATTGAGGGTAATAATTTTAGTGCTTGACCACCTACTCCCATGGAGAAAGTGGAGATTGCAGATGCTGGAAATCAGAATCGAGAGTGTGGTGCTGGAAAAGCACAGCTGGTCAGGCAGCACCCGAGTAGCAGGAGAATCGATGTTTCAGGCATAAGCCCTTCATCTTCTCCCATGTCCTTACACCAATCCCCACACACCAGGCCTCATCATCACATGGGCTGCTACCACACACAACCCATTGTCAGTCACTAATGTCCCCCTTAGCAGCTATTCATTTTCCCAGGCTGACCTTTACCCACTCCTTTGTCTAACCAACTGTTTTCTCTCTCTTTGGGTTCTACCTCCACCTATCATTTCACTTCCCCTCTGCCCCCACCCCAACTTCAGCATAAATTCCAATCTTTTCCTAACTACTATTGGTACTGAAGGAGGGTCATTGGACCCAAAACATTACCTCTGATTTCTCTCCACAGATGCTACAGCTGAGATTTTCCAGCAATATCTGTTTGTTTCTGATTCCCAGCACCCAAAGTTCTTTCTGTTTTTCTACTGCCAGCTTTTGCTTGTTTCCCAATGTCACCCCTGGACCATGTTCCCTTGAAGCTGCTGAGCTGCTAGGAGATTCTGTGCTGACACATTGGCTTCTGCTTCCTTATACAGCTCCCATGCATGGAACTCTGCACACACACAAAAAAAACAAGATATTCACAGAACATTGCTCCTGAAAAGTCTGCTCCTCGTTTTTAGGTAAGGTTTTGGACTTCCCGAGTAATGCAAATGGAAACCAACCCTTACACGCTATGAGAGGAGAGTTGGCAAATAGATTCTGATTGGTAGGGGCATTGCTTCCCGTTAATACAGTTGAAGTCCACTTGCCAACCAATTGGCACTGTCCTTTCATACCACACGCAGGCAATAAGTAGTGGGTCTTAATAAGGACTAGAATCGGCAATGCTTGGTGGACTGAAGGGCCTGTTCCTGTGCTGTATTTTATTGCACTGTATTGTATAACAGTTGATTTTCCCCATAAATTGGTAATCTTTCAAATTGTCCTGAGAGTGCACAATGAAAAGTCTTGAAAAAATCTATCTTTTTTTCCAACAATCCGCAGGTTTTATAAAACAAGCAACAGTCTGAGCTTTCCTTTGGTATCAGGATTTACAGCAGTTTGTGTAATATTGCACACAAAGGGGACATTTTGGATCTTTCAATCGCCTGTCAATTTCCATAACTCATGACAGCTGGCACTCCCTTTAAACAGCGTAAAGATTTTCCATTATAATTGGCAACCTCATTAAGAGAGAATATGTGGACAGCTGCTATAAAATGTCACAGTGTCATCGTCAGCAGTGAGGCTGGGGTTAGATATTAATGTCGGTGAAGACAGCATGGAGAGCTTGAATCAACCTCAAAACCAGGCTCATCTTGATACTGACATTGGGTATTTTCCAATCCCCATCATTATCCTCATTCATCCTAATAAGCAGAAGGCTTCCAAATGAATTTGTTGGGTATCAGTCCCATAAAGAGAACAGATCTGCTGAAGGTAGCTATTTGTAAAAGTTAGATATTTGTAAAACCTGCATTACCCAAAACAACCAAAGGGTGGTGATTGATACACATAGCCTACATATTTATACTTGTATATACAATCTAACAATTTGTATGATTATGATCATAAAGCATAACATTACAGGAATAGAAAAGACAGAAGAAGGTTGATGTATGTAATTTAGCGCCATGCAAATCCACTGGGTAATACAGTCTGAAAATAAATGCCACACTGATTGTTCAGTTATAAAATTCAGTCATTTTTTGCAGCATCTTGGATCTGAAATATAAGATTAATATAATAAAGCATTAATTCAATTCTTCTTCTCACACATTGTTGACACGGGAACATTTTAGCACAGGCTTCTGCTACACTTATTCAGCTGCAGTGTTCAAGGTGCACATGCCTGCACTTTTATCAATCTAAGTACTGGATGTAATTTAAATATAGTTCTGCATCTGTATTTTGCTGAAAAATCAATGTTTGTGTAATAGAGTACTGAAGTCAATCACAGTGGGATTCCTGTGAATGAGGCGAATTCCCTTCCATTTCTACCTGTCAGCAACTCCTGCTATGAGCTCCAATCTATTCAACCATATGACACACTGTGAAGATAATTGACTTGGAATCAATGTGGGAACTTTGCAATCTTAAACCAGAATTGTTCTGCAGAAAGGGAGACATTTGCAGAATGTTCACAGATAACTGTGGAGAGAAAGGGTGGGGTAATGCATCAAATATAACCTTCTATCCATTCATGTAGATTGTTATCCATTCATTGGCTGTGGGTGTATTTAGTGCCCATCTTTGGTTGATTTTGAGAAGGTGATGGGAAGTAGGCTTATCAATCTCTTGTATTTCAGAGAAGATTTACTAGACTAATATCTGGAACGAGCGGAGTGCTTTATGAGGAAAGGCTAGACAGGTAAGGCCTGTATCTTTTGGAGCTTAGAACAGTCAGAAGTGACTTAATTGAAACATAGAAGATCCTGAGGGAACTTGACTTGATGCTGAAATGCCGTTTCCTCTCATGGGAGAATCTAGAACTTGGGCTCATGGTTTAAACAAAAGGGTTGCACATTTAGAACACAGATGAGGAAACACATTTTCTCTCAGAGGGCTGTGAGTCTTTGGAATTGCCTTCCTCAAAGGGCAGTGACGACCAAGAGGATGGACAAATATCGGGGTATGCATAAATGTCGAACTGAGGTGAAAATTAGATCAGCTAAGGTCTTATTGAATGGTGAAGCAGTCTTGAGGGACCAAGTGGACTATTTTCCTTTCCTTGTTTTTGTGTGTTCATAGTCCTTGGAGGGTTGGAACACCAACAGTGCTGATGGGAGAGAGTTCAAAGATTTTGACATGCTGAAGGAACGGCGATATAGTTCCAAGTCAGGATGATAAGTGGCTCAGAAGAGAATTTGCAGTGGATGGTGTTCCCATGTATCTGATGCCCTTGTCCTTCTAGATGGAAGTGGTTGCATGGTTGGAAGGTGCTGGTAAAGAAACCTTGATGAATTTCTGTGGTGCATCCATTGGAATTCCAATATGCTTAGCACTATCTAAGTCAAGGTGAGAGCTGTGTGGAGAGAGTAAATAACAATCATATATGCTGAAGTTTAGCACAAGTAGTCAGGTTGACAACACTGAAGATAAAAGTTTCAAAAATATTTGGAGTGTAACAGGGTGTGCATTGTTCTGCTGCTGGAGATGACCAAACATGGTGCTAAACCTGTGTGTGGAGTTAGATTATTAGTCGAAGTTCATCAGACCAGGGAAGCATTGTGCTGAGCATCAACAAGTAACCTAAGAGATGGTATAGTGGCACTATGCCTGAGCTAACAGGTCAAAAGTAAAACAGAGAACTGCTGATGCTGGAGATCTGAAACAAAAACAAAGGTTTTTGGAGAAACTCAGCAGATCTGACCGCACATGCAGGAAGAAAGCGGAGTTAACATTTCGAGTCCAGTGATATGAATTAGAGCCGTGGAGTCATAGAGATGTGCAGCATGGAAACAGACCCTTCGGTCCAACTCGTCAATGCCAACCAGATACCTTAAATTAATCTAGTCCCATTTGCCAGCATTTGGTCCATATCCCTCGAAACCTTCTTTATTCAGGTATCCATCCAGATGCCCTTTAAATGTTGCAATTGTACCAGCCTCCACTACTTCCTCTGGTAGTTCATTCCACACATGCACCACCCTCTGCCTGAAAAAGTTGCCCCTTAAGTCCCTTCTAAATCTTTCCTCTCACAGTTTAAATCTATGCCCTCTAGTTCTGAACCTCCCTACCTGAGGAAAAAAGCTTGACTATTTACCCTATGCATGCCATTGATGATTTTATAAACCTCTGTAAGATCCCTCCCTCAGCCTCCAACGCTCCAGGGAAAATAGTCCCAGCCTATTCAACCACTCCCTATAGCTCAAACCCTCTAACTCTGTCGTAAATCTTTTCTGAACCCTTTCAAGTTTCACGACAGACTTCCTATAGCAGTGAGACCAAAACTGAATGCAGTATTCCAAAATTGGCCTCTCCAATGTCCTGTAAAGCTGTGACATGACCTCCCAACCCCAATACTCAGTGCACTGACCAATAAAGGCAAGCTTTCCAAATGCCTTCTTCACTACCCTGTCGACCTGCGACTCCACTTTCAAGGAACAATATACCTGCACTCCAAGATGCTATCTATCCTTTAACCAAAAAAGGGACTCTCGTGTGTTGCAAAGGTAACGTGTTTCAATTGATATTTCTTGTGTTTCGTGTGATTGATTAAAAGTTTACTATTAATTGGTTAGTTGAATAACACCATAGAAAACTACTTGTTTAGCTCATAAATTTGTATAAATTAATTAAATAAGTAGAGATGACTGTTCAGGTGATGTGCTGTAGCTGTATGATGTGGGAGCTGGCTGATCCCATTGCGAACGGCAGTGACCACATCTGCAGCAAGTGTTGGTTGCTGGAAGAACTCCGGATCAGAGTTGATGATCTGGAATCTGAGCTTCAAACACTGTGGCACATCCGGGAGGGGGAGAGTTACCTGGACACTTTGTTTCAGGAGGCAGTCACACCCGGTAGATTAAGTAATTCACATTCAGTCAATGATCAGGGACAACAGGGTGTGACTGTAAGTGAGGCAGGTAGGGGGATTCTGGGTTCAGGAGTGGAGGAGCCTCAGCCCCTGACCTTGTCCAACAGATTTGAGATTCCTGCTCCCTGTATGGATGAGGAAAAGGGCTGTGGACAGGATGAGCCAGATGACCATGGCACCATGGTGCAGAAGGCCATTCAAGACGGGGGAGCTAAAAGACCAGTATTGTTTTAGGGGATTCTATGATTAGGGGGATCGATAGTATCCTTTGTGAGCCGGATCGGGAGTCCTGCATGGTGTGTGCCTGCCCAGTGTCAGGGTGCAGGACATTTCCGACCAGCTTGAAAGGGTATTGGAGCGGGAGGGAGAAGATCCAGTCGTTGTGGTCCATGTTGGCACTAACAACATAGGCAAGGCTAGGCAGGAGGACCTGTTTGGGGATTATCAAGAGGAAAATTGAAGAACAGGTCCCCAAGAGTCATTATCTCTGGATTACTGCCCGAGCCACATGTTAATTGGCATAGGGATAAGAAAATTAGGGAAGTAAACACATGGCTAAGAAATTGGTGTGGGAAAGAGGGATTCCATTTCATAGTACATCGCATCAGTTTTGGAACCAGGACAATCTGTACCATTGGGCTGAACTGATTTGGAACCAGTATTCTGGCAAAAAGGAAAAATAGGGTGTCAAATAGGGTGGTCACTAGGACTTTAAACTTGTGAGTCTGGGGGAAGGGAAAGGGAAAGCAACAGGGAGTATGGAGTCAAGTCGAAAGATAAGGGGCAGGTTAGCATGTGTGCAGGGTTTAAGTTCGAGGCAGACTAGGAATGAAGCCAAAAGGAAGGATAACTTAGGTCGAGGTGATGGAAATCATGAGGATAAGAAAATTAGCATTAAGGTGCTTTACCTGAATGCTCGAAGCATTCATAACAAAGTAGATGAATTAACAGCACAAATCATTGTAAATGATTATAATGTGGTAGGCATCACAGAGACGTGACTGCAGGGGGTTCAGGACTGGCAGTTAAACATCCAAGGTTTTACAACTTATCAGAAACACAGTGAGGTGGGCAGAGGGGATGGAGCTGCCTTGTTAGTTAAGAATGAAATTAAATTTATGGCGCTAAATGACATAGGGTCAGATGATGTGGAGTCTGTGTGGGTGGAGTTGAGGAACCACAAAGACAAAAAAACCATAATGGGAGTTATGTACAGACCTCCCAGCAGTGATCAGGACCAGGGGCACAAGATGTACCAGGAAATAGAGAAGGCATGTCAGAAAGGCAAGGTCACGGTGATCACGGGGGACTTCAATATGCAGGTGGACTGGGTAAATAATGTTGCCAGTGGATCCAAAGAAAGGGAATTCATGGAATGCTTACAGGATGGCTTTTTGGATCACTTGTGTTGGAGCCCATAAGGGAGCAGGCTATTCGGGACTTAGTGCTATGTAATGAGCCAGACTTTATAAAATATCTTAAAATCAGGGAACATTTAGGAGGCAGCAATCATAATATGGTTGAGTTCAGTCTGCAGTTTGAAAGAGAGAAGGCAAAATCAGATGTAATGGTGTTATAGCGAAATAAAGGCAATTACAGGAGCATGAGAGAGGAACTGACGAAAATTGACTGGAAGCAGATCCTAGTGTGGAAGACAGTAGAGCAACAATGGCAGGAGTTTCTGGATGTAATTGAGAACACAGTACAGAGGTTCATCCCGGAAGGGATGGGGGGGTTAGATAACCACAGCTGACTCAGGAACTCAGGAAATGTATCACAGAAAAAGAGAGAGCCTGTAAAGTGGCCAAGAGCACTGGGAAATCAGAAGATTGGGAAGACTACAAAAACAAACAGGATAACAAAGAGAGAAATAAGGAAGGAGGGGATCAAATATGAAGGTACGCTAGCCAGTAATATTAGAAATGATAGTAAATGTTTCTTTCAATTTATAAGAAACAAACAAGAAGGAAAAGTAGAAATTGGGCTGCTCTAAATTGATGCAGGAAGGCTAGTGATGGGAGGTAAGGAAATAGCTGAAGAACTTAATAAATACTTTGTGGCAGTCTTCACAGTGGAAGACATGAGCAATATCCCAACAATTAAGGAGAGACAAGGGGCAGAGTTGAGTATGGTAGCTATTACAAAAGAGAAGGTACTTGATAAGCTAAATGTCTAAAAACTGTTAAATCTCCTGGGCCGAATGGGCTACATCCTAGAGTTCTGATAGAGGTGGCTGAAGAAATAGTGGAGGCGTTGGTTGTGATCTTTCAAACATCACTGGAGTTGGGGAAAGTCCCAGATATTTGGAAAATCACTGTTGTAACCCCCTTGTTCAAGAAAGGATCAAGACAAAAGATGGAAAATTATAGGCCGATTGGCCTAACCTCAGTTGTAAGTAAAATTCTAGAATCCATCGTTAAGGATCAGATTTCTAAATTCTTGGAAGTGCGGGGTCGAATTAGAACAAGTCAGTATGGATTTAGTAAGGGGAGGTCATGCCTGACAAACCTGTTAGAATTCTTTGAAGTGGTAACAAGTAGGTTAGACCAGGGAAACCCAGTGGATGTTATTTACCTAGACTTCCATAAGGCCTTTGATGAGGTGCCTCATGGGAGGCTGCTGAGCAAGGTGAGGGCCCATGGTGCTTGAGGTGAGCTATTGGCATGGATTGAGGATTGGCTGTCTGACAGAAGGCAGAGAGTTGGGATAAAAAGTTGTTTTTCAGAATGGCAGATGGTGACAAGTGATATCCCACAAAGTTCATTGTTGGGGCCACAGCTGTTCCCTTTATACATGATCTGGAGGAAGGTACTGGGGGCATTCTGGTGAAGTTCGCCGATGATATAAGGTTTAGTGGACAGGCAGGTATTACTGAGGAGGTTGGGGGGTAGGGGGGTGGTGGGGGGGGAGGCGGGCTGTAGGAAGTTTTAGGCAGTTTAGGAGAATGGTCCAAGAAATGGCTGATGAAATGTGAGCAAATGCAGGGTCTTGCACTTTGGAAAAAAGAACATAGGCATGAACTCTTTTATAATAGGTGAGAAAATTCATAAAACCAAAGTACAAAGGGATCTGGGAGTGCTAGTCTAGGATTCTCTAAAGGTTGACTTACAGGTTGAGTCCGTGACTAAGAAAGCAAATGTAATGTTGTCATGTATCTCAAGAGGGTTGGAATATAAAAGCAGCGATGTGCTACTGACTTTATAAAGCTCTAGTTAGACTCCATTTAGAATACTGTGTCCAGTTTTGGTCCCCACACCTCAGGAAGGACATACTGGCACTGGAGTGTGTCCAGCGGAGATTCACACGGATGATCCCTGGAATGGTCGGCCTAACATATGATGAACAGCTGAGGATCCTGCGATTGCATTCATTAGAGTTTAGAAGGTTGAGGGGAGATCTAAAAGAAACTTACAAGATAATGCATGGCTTAGAAAGGGTGGACGCTGGGAAACTGTTTCCATCAGGCGGGGATACTAGGACTAATGGGCACAGCCTTAGAATTAGAGTGGATCAATTTTGAATGGAAATGAGGAGATATTTCTTCAGCCAAAGAGTGGTGGGCCTGTGAAATTCATTGCCACGGAGTGTAGTGGAGGCCGGGACATTAAATGTCTTCAAGGTAGAGATTGATAAATTCTTAATCTCGCTAGGAATACTGGGACAATGCGGTTAATTGGCGTTGAAATGACCATTAGCCATAATTGAATGGCAGAGTTGGCTTGATGGGCTGAATAGCCTTATTTCCACTCCTATTCCTTATGGTCCTATGGTCTTATTAAGTGGATACGGCGTGATTTGCCTTTCCAAATGCAAAACCTCACATTTATCTAAATGAAACTCCTTCTGCCTTTTCTCAGCCCATTAGCCCATCTGATTAAGATCCTGTTATAATCTGAGGTAACCTTCTTCACTGTCCACTACACCTCCAATGTTGGTGTCATCTGCAAACTTACTAACTTTTCCTCTTATGTTCACATCCAAATCATTTATACAAATGACAAAAAAACAGTGGACCCAGCACCAATCTTTGTGGCACTCCACTGGTCACAAGCCTCCAATCTGAAAAACAACCCTCCACCACCACCCTCTGTCTCCTACCTTTGAGACAGTTCTGTATCCAAATGGTTAGTTCTTCCTGTATTCCATGTGATCTAACCTTGCTAACCAGTGTACTATGAGGAGCCGTATTGAACGCCTTACTGAAGTGCCAAATAGCCTCCATCTGCACTGTAGGGATTCCATGTGCTGCCAGCCCTGCTGATTTTTGCCAGTGATTACAAAGTTGTTTTAATCCAGATGATCAGAATATTACTCTGGAAGCACGTCTTCAAATCCCACAACAATCTCTGGTGGAATTCACATTCTTTTTTTAAAAAAATTGGAATTCAAATCTCATCTCAATGTTGATAATGAAACAATCACTAATTTTCATGAAACCTCACCTGGCTCTTTAATATCCTGTAGTTTTCTACTTTGGCCAATGTGTAAATCCAGACTCATTCTAATTCAGCTTTGCTTTTTCCTGAGCGTTCTATCATCCATCCCTTTACCTCCCTAACTGTTGTTCTCGCTCTTGGGGTTTATCACCATCTGTCTGCTCGCTGTTTTCCCCACTTCCTGTCTACAGCATAAATACCACATTTTCCTGGTGACCATTAGTTCTCAAGGGTCAGTGAACCTATACCATTAACTCTGCTTTCTCTCTCCACAGATGCTGAGTTTCTCCCGCAATTTCTGTTTTTGTCCCATACTAAAATGGTTCATCCTGAAATGACCGAAGAACCCACTCATTTCAGGGATCACAGGAAATTCTGACCTAGCTAGTGATGTTCACATGTCATGAATTTAACAAAGGTGACAAAGCCAGAGGCTAAGATGCAAATAGCACCTGAACAAGAAAGCTTTACTTTTGTCTATGTCCAGGACTAAATTTTGACAGCCCCAAGGTGGATGAGAATTCAAGCACAGTTAATTATTACACCTCCTAAAGTTAATTTAAATATGTGTCACAAGAAGCAATAATATTTATGAGAAAGAGAGGGAAGCTCAGGCTCAAACCTAAGAGTGCAAGTGAGTTAACCATCTGGGGCTGGTTAATAAATGCCGGAGGAGCGACTATAAATGCCGGAGGAAACAGCACAGAAGCGCTTCACAGGAGGCTCCCAAGCACTGAGGATGTCACCTAGACAGGGGACGAAACGTTTGCAAGACAAATTCCTAGCTCAGCGAACAGAACCACAACAACGAGCACCCGAGCTACAAATCTTCTACCAAACTTTGAACATCTGGGGCTTACTCGCCTGTGAATATACTTTATTACACATGCTGAAACTTACTGTGTATGGGAACTGGGAAGAGCAGAAAAGAGACTTGAATAAGCAGTTAGAAATTGAAATTAAAATTTGAGAACATAGAAAAGTACAGCACAGAACAGGCCCTTAGGCCCACGATGTTGTGCCGAGGTTTAATCCTAATGTAAAATATAATAACTTAACCTATGCACCCCTCAACTCACTGCTATCCATGTGCATGTCCAGCAGTCACTTAAATGTCTCCAATGACTTCACTTCCACCAACACAGCTGGCAACACATTCCATGCATTCACACTCTCTGCATAAAGAACCTACCTCTGACGTCTCCTTTATACCTTCTTCCTAATATCTTTGAACTATGACTCCTCATACCAGGCAATCCTGCCCTGGGGAAAAGTCTCTGACTATTGACTTCATCTATTCCTCTCATTATCTTGTACACCTCAATCAAGTCTCCTCTCTTCCTCCTTCTGTCCAGAGAGAAAAGTCCAAGCTTATTCAACCTTTCTTCAAAAGTCGAGCCCTCCAGTCCAGGCAGCATCCTGGTAAACCTTCTTTGCACCCTCTCCAAAGCCTCTGTATACTTCCTATAGTAGGGCGACCAGAACTGGACACAATAGTCCAAGTGTGGTCTCACCAGGGACTTGTAGAGCTGCAGCAAAACCTTGTGGCTCCTAAACTCGATCCCCCTGTTAATGAAAGCCAAAACACCATATGATTTCTTAACAACCCTGTCCACTTGAATGGAAACTTTGAGGGATCTATGTACTTGCACACCCAGATCTCTCTGTTCCTCCACAAAAAGTTAGATTTTTTTGTCATGTGTATGTAGTACAGGGATACAGTCTGTTCTGATATAATGTGCTAGTTCTGTTCCTGTGCAATTCTGTGTTATAAGAAAATTGGAGTGCTATTTAAAACCAATAGCTCTGGAATTGCGTTTTAGCCAATACAGGTAAAGAAAGTTCACATTTAGCAAATAATGGTCTAAATTCTTCAACCATGTTATAACCAAGTCGTGTTGAAGAAATTCCCACTCACCTATCCTGTCCAAGTCACCCTGTATTCTCCTAACATCCTCCTCACAGTTCACCCTGCCACCCAGCTTTGTGTCATCAGGAGATTTGCTAATATTATTTTTAATGCTTTCATCTATGTCATTGATGTATATTGTAAACAGCTGGGTCCCAGCACTGAACCTTGTGGTACCCCACGGGTCACCTCCTGCCATTCCTAAAGGGACCCGCTTATCACTACTCTTTGCTTCCTGTCAGTCAGCCAATTTTCAATCTAAGTCAGTATTTTGCCCCAATACCATGTGCCCTAAATTTTCTCACTAATCTCCTATGTGGGACTTTATCAAAGGCTTTCTGAAAGTCTAGGTACACTACATCCACTGGATCTCCCTTGCCCATCTTCAGAGTTACATCCTCAAACAATTCCAGAAGATTAGTCAAGCACGATTTCCCCTTCGTAAATCCATGCTAACTCTGACCTATCCTGTTACTGATATCCAAATGAGTCATAATTTCATCTTTTATAATTGACTCCAGCATCTTTCCAACCACTAACGTCAGGCTAACCGGTCTATAATTTCCTGTTTTCTCTCTCCCTCCTTTCTTGAAAAATGGGACAACATTAGCCACCCTCCAATCTGTAGGAACTGATCCTGTATCTGTAGAACATTGGAAAATGATTACCAATGCGTCCATGATTTCTAGAGCCACCTCCTTCAGTACCTTGGGATGCAGACCATCAGGTCCCCTGGACTTATCAGCCTTCAGACCTAACAATCTATCCAACACCATTTCCTGCCTAATATAAGTTTCTTTCATCCATTAATCTAGGTCCTTCAGACACTATTACATTTGGGAGATTGCTTGTGTCTTCCCCAGTGAAGACAGATCCAAAGTACCAATTCAACTCTTCTGCCATTTCCTTGTTCCCCATAATAAATTCACCCGTTTCTGTCTTCAAGGGCCCAATTTTAGTCTTAACCATTTTCTTTTCTTTTCACATACCTAAAAAAGCTTTTACTATCCTCCTTTATATTTTTGGCCAGTTTGCCTTCGTACCACATTTTTTCTCCATGTATTGTCTTTTTAGTTATCCTCTGTTGCTCCTTAAAGGTTTCCCAGTCCTCTGACTTCCCATTCATCTTTGCTATGTTATACTTCTCTTTTATCTTTATACAGTCCTTAACTGGATCGAGAGAGGTTGATGAGGAGGTTTCCTTAAGATATTTGAAAAGGAATTATACTATTTTCTGATAAGGAACAAGTTGTAGGCTGATGGGACACTCGGGAGGAGAGATCATGTATCTCGGAGGTGAGCAGGTATTTCCAGCTGCAGTTCAGAGTTGTTGGTCCCATATTGAAGTCAAATCAGCAACTTGGTAGCTCTGAGCTGGGGATCAGGGAGTCTGCAAACAGTATTTGCTTTTTACCATAAGACCATTAAACATAACGAATAGGAACAGAGCTCATCTGCTCTACCCCTCAAGCCTGTTCTGCCATTCATTAGGATTATATCTGATCAGACATTCTTCATACCCACTTTTTCCCATAATCCTTGATTCACCAGTGATCTCAGACTTAAATATACTCAAGCACTCTGCTCCCACAGCTCTCTGTGTAAAGAGTTCCAAAGACTCAGGACTCTTTATTCCTCCTTATCTCAGTCTTAAGTTGGCACTTCTTTATTCTGAGACTTTGTCCTCTGGTCCTAGATTCTCCCATGGGGGGAAACTTCCTTTCAGCACTCATCCTGTCAACCGAATCCCTGCAGTGAGGAAACGGGCCATTTAGCCCAACAAGTCCACAGCGACCCTCCAAAGAGTAACCCACCCAGACACATTCCCCTACCCTATTACTCCTGACTAATGCACCTAATCTGGGCAAGTTAGCATGGCCAATTCACCTAACCTGCACATCCTTGGACTATGGGAGGAAACCAATGCAGACACAGGGCAATTGTGCAAATTCCACACAGTCACCTGAGGCTGGAATCAAACTGGGGCCCCTGGCACTGTAAGGCAGCAGTGCTAATCACTGAGCCACCATGCTGCTCTTTCAGAAGCCTATAATGTTACAGTTGAGAAATATTGGAAGTCAGAGAAGTGGCCAGCTGTTTGAGAAAGAGCTGGAATGCTCACCATGAGAAGTTGCTGGAGTATGGTCTTGACAATCCTGTCCCAGGAAAACAGAATGAACCAATGGGAGAGTCAGTGAGACCGATTGAACCAGTGGGAGGAGAGTCAGTGAGACCGATTGAACCAATGGGAGGCGAGTCATTGAGACTGATTGTACCATTGGGAGGAGACACATTGAGACAGATTGGTCCAATGGGAGGACAGTCATTGAGACCGATTGAACCAATGGGAAGAGAGTCATTGATGCAGATTGTGGTGAAGTTGCATTTAAGGGAGATTTGAGGTTGGATCTTCCAAAGTGAAGAATTGGAATCTCTCTTGAAGAAGCAGTTTTAATGAGATTGACTGACCTTCGGTGTCACTAACCTTTGGATAAGATGTTAAGAAATCCATGGGAACTCTCTTGACTGCACCTATACAGAGCAATTATAGAGTCATACAGCACAGAAACACACCCTTTGGTCCAAGTCATCCATGCCGACCAGATATCGTAAATTAATCCAGTCCCATTTGCCAGCACTTAGCCCATATCCCTCAAAACCCTTCCCATTCATGTACCCCATCCAGATGCCTTTTATCACATTGTAATGTGTGACAGAACAATAAATTGCTCCAGTTTGAAACACAATAGATTTCCTGTGATCGGTCCAGAGCTTTAAATAGATGCCTTCTGATTATCGATTCTCCAAGCATTGGAAACAGTTTCTCTTAGGTTCTGAGACAGAACTCCCCCACTATCCGGGGGGTGGGGGGCTGGTACGAGATGGGGAAACAACAAGATGAGATAGCCCTGGTGAAACTATTCCCAGCACATTCTTTGCAAATGTTCCACTGGAGCCATGTTGGTTGGAGCAGTGTTGGCAGTGACTACTGGCTCCTAGGTCCAGTGCTATAACTGAGATGTTCTGTGAGGTGTTCTACTGCCATTTGTTAGTTAACTTATATTTAGTTTATGTTAATTCATAGTGGTTTTAATAATTTTCTAATCCTGTATAATGAAGTTTATTTTGTTTGTTCAAAACTGTGGAATCTTGTGGCTTTATTCTCTTTATAAGCACTTGTGATTGCACACTTTGTCTGCTTTCAGCAAAGATGCAGTGATCCTTAACTGAAGGAATACATAAATTCTACAATCTTATTTGGAGATTACCACACTGGCATATGACAGCTCAAGTTACACCAAACGTCAATCAGTAGCCCAGAGTATGGTGCTGGAAAAGCACAGCAGCTCAGGCAGCATCCAAGCAACAGGAAAATCGACGTTTCGGGCAAAAGTCCTTCATCAGGCTTTTGCCCAAAACATTGATTCTCCTGCTCCTCAGATGCTGCCTGACCTGCTGTGCTTTTCCAGCACCACACTCTCAATTCTGATCTCCAGCATCTGCAGTCCTCACTTTTGTCTAGTTCAATTAGATCATGTTTGGCTTTTGATTCACCTCCACCTTCCTGTTCCATTCCCATATCCTTGACCAGTGCAGTTAAGAAGGCACACTTTTGTGAAGTTTTTTTGTCTTTTATTCATCAGGACAATTTGTATGAATACCAATTTAAGTAGAAAACCAACATTTGTACAATTTTCAGACAGAAGAACATATATTCACTTTGAGTTTTCAGAAAGGGTCACTCAACCCGAAACATTAAGTCTGATCTTTCTCCACAGATGCTGCCAGATCTGCTGAGTCTTTCCAGCAATTTCTGTTTCTGTTTCTGATTTCCAGCATTCACAGTTCTTTTGGGTTTTATCTATACACAATGCACCTGTTTCATCTCAACAAAATAGGTGACAGCTATTTAATGGTTCATTTCTTAGAGCAATGCCTGGACAAATAAGTGTCAACCTGCCTGGTTTAAAATATGAACAAAGTCCAATAGTGAACTATCAATCATCATTAATTGGTACATTCTCCAATGGCAACACTTCCACCAATCAAATCCTACATGCCAACCAATCAACATCCTACTTGTGTAAAGGATAAACCTTGATGTTGCCCTTAAATTGGTATTCGTGTGAACTGTCCTGATGAATGCAAGATGAAAAGCTTCAACACAATGTGCTTCTTTTTGGCATTACCCAACAACTATTCCCATATCCCTTCATTCCTTTATCATCCGAAGTCTATAGGGAAGTCATGTTGCAGCTGTACACGACATTGGTTCGGCTACTTTTGGAATATTGCATGTGGTTCTGGTCTCCCTGCTATAGGAAGGATGTTGTACTTCAATGCCAGGAGCATCTAGAATAAAGTGAGTGAACTTGCAGCATAGGTTGGTACCTGGGATTTCTATGTCTTGGCCATTTCAGAGACATGGCTAGGGCAGGGTCAGGAATGGTTGTTGAAGGTTCTGGGATTTCGCTGTTTCTGTAAGAACAGAGAAAATGGTAAAAGGGGGGAAGTGGGGGGGGGGGGGAGGGAGTGGCATTGTTAATCAAAGGTAGTATTACAGCAGTTGAGATAATGTTTGAGGAATCATCTACTGAGGTAGTCTGGGTTGAGATTAGAATCAGGAAAGGAGACGACACCCTGTTGGGACCTTTCTATCAGCTCCGAATTGTTCCAGAGATGTAGAGGGATGGATAGCAAAGATGATTCTCGATAGGAGTGAGAGTAACAAGGTAGTTGTTATGGGGGACTTTAACTTCCCCAATATCGACTGGGAATACTATAGTTCAAGTAGTTTCGATAGGTCAGTTTTTGTCCATTGTGTGCCAGAGGGTTTTCTGACACAGTATGTAGACAGGCCAACATGGGGCGAGGCCATATTGGATCTGGTACTGGGGAATGAACCCAACCAGGTGTTAGATTTGGAGGTAGGTGAGCACTTTGGTGATAGTGATCATAATTTGGTTACATTTACAATAGCAATGGGATGGAATAGGTATATACTGCAGGGAAAGAGGTATAACTGGGCGAAAGGCAATGATGATGCAATTAGGCAAGATTTAGGATGCATAGGATGGGGAAGGAAACTAGAGAGAGGCAAATGTAATTCCTCTCTTCAAGAAAGGAAATAGGGAAATCCCCGGCAATTACAGACCAGTAAGTCTCACGTCTGACGTCTGCAAGGTGTTAGAAAGGATTCTGAGGGATAGGATTTATGACCCTCTGGAAGAGCATGGCTTGATTAAATACAGTCAACACGGCTTTGTGAGGGGCAGGTCATGCCTCACAAACCTTATCGAGTTCTTTGAGGATGTGACTAGAAAAGTTGATGAAGGTCGAGCTGTGGATGTGGTGTATCTGGACTTCAGCAAGGCATTTGATAAGGTTCCCCATGGTAGGCTCATTCAGAAGGTCAGGAGGAATGGGATACAGGGGAACTTAGCTGTCTGGATACAGAATTGGCTGGCCAACAGAAGACAGCGAGTGGTAGTAGAAGGAAAATATTCTGTCTGGAAGTCTGTGGTGAATGGTGTTCCACAGGGCTCTGTCCTTGGGCCTCTACTGTTTGTAATTTTTATGAATGACTTGGATGAGGGGATTAAAGGATGGGTCAGCAAGTTTGCAGACGACACAAAGGTTGGAGGTGTCATTGACAGTATAGAGGGCTGTTGTAGGTTGCAGCGGGACATTGACAGGATGCAGAGATGGGCTGAGAGGTGGCAGATGGAGTTCAACCTGGATAAATGCGAGGTGATGCATTTTGGAAGGTCGAATTTGAAAGGTGAGTACAGGATTAAGGATAGGATTCTTGGCAGTGTGGAGGAACTGAGGGATCTTGGTGTGCAGGTACATAGATCCCTTAAAGTGGCCACCCAAGTGGACAGGGTTGTTAAGAAAGCATATGGTGTTTTGGCTTTCATTTACAGGGGGATTGAATTTAAGAGTCGTGAGATCTTGTTGCAGCTCGATAAAACTTTGGTTAGACCGCACTTGGAATACTGCGTCCAGTTCTGGTCGCCCTATTATAGGAAAGATGTGGATGCTTTGGAGAGGGTTCAGAGGTGGTTTACCAGGATGCTGCCTGGACTGGAGGGCTTATCTTAGGAAGAGAGGTTGACTGAGCTTGGACTTTTTTCATTGGAGAAAAGGAGGAGGAGAGGGGACCTAATTGAGGTGTACAAGATAATGAGAGGCATAGCTAGTCGACAGCCAGAGACTATTTCCCAGGGCAGAAATGACTAACACGAGGGGTCATAGTTTTAAGCTGGTTGGAGGAAAGTATAGAGGGGATGTCAGAGGTGGGTTCTTCACACAGAGAGTTGAGAGCATAGAATGCGTTGCCAGCAGCAGTTGTGGAAGCGAGGTCATTGGGGACATTTAAGAGACTACTGGACGTGCATATGGTCACAGAAATTTGAGGGTGCATACATGAGGATCAGTGGTCAGCACAACATTGTGGGCTGAAGGGCCTGTTCTGAGCTGTACTGTTCTATGTTCTATCCTCTATGCAGAAGATGGACACACTCGAAATGTGGAGCTCATTCAAGGAACAGCTACTGCGGGTCCTTGATAAGTATATACCTATCAGGCAGGGAGGTAGTTGTCGAGAGAGGGAGCCATGGTTTATTAAAGAAGGTGAAACTCTCTTCAAGAGGAAGAAGAAGGCTTATGTGAGGATGAGGCATGAAGGCTCAGTTAGGGGGCTGGAGAGTTATAAGTTAGCCAGAAAAGATCTAAAGAGAGGGCTAAGAAGAGCCAGGAAGGGACATGTGAAGTTGTTGGCGATAGGATCAAGGAAAACCCTAGGGCATTCTATAGGTACATCAGGAATAAAAGAATGACTAGAGTAAGCTAAGGGCCAATCAAAAACAGTGAGAAGCTGTGTGTGGTATCTGAGGACATAGGGAAAGTGCTTAGTGAATACCTTTTGTCAGTATTCACATTGGAAAAGGGCAATGTTAGTTAGAATAATGAGATACAGGCTGCAAGATTAAATGGGATTCCTGAAGAAGGGCTCATGCCCGAAAAGTCGAATCTCCTGCTCCTTGGATGCTGCCTGACCTGCTGCGCTTTTCCAGTAACACTGGACCAGGTTTGGTCACCGCATTATAGGAAGGATGTGGAAACTTTGGAGATTTACTAGGATGTTGCCTGGTATGGAGGGAAGGTCTATCGTGGAAAGACTGGGGGAACTGAGGCTGTTTTCATTGGAGGAGAAGAAGTTTGAGAGGTGCCTTAATCGAGACATATAAGATAATCAGAGGGTTAGATCGATTGGACGGTGAGAGCCTTTTTCCTCAGATGGTGAAGGCTAGCACGAGGGAACATAGCTTTAAATTGAGGGATGATTGATTTAGGACAAATATTAGGGGTAGTTTCTTCACTCAGATAGTGGTAGGGGCATGGAACAACCTGCCTGCAACAGTAGCAGACTCGCTGCCGTTAAGGGCATTTAAATGGGCATTGGACATACATATGGATGATAATCGAGGGCTGAATGGCCTGTACTGTGCTGTAACGTGGGCCGAAGGGCCTGTACTGCGCTGTAACATGGGCCGAAGGGCCTGTACTGCAGTGTAACGTCCAATGTTCTATGTTCTATGATGTTACAGGTTTCAACTTGATCACCTCTCTTCGTTCTCAATTCCAGAGAATATAAATCTAAATCATTCAACCTTAGCATTGTAGAGCTGTTTAGAAGAGCCTGGGTTTAAGAAAGGTTCCATATGATTGCAAATCTTTCTTTTAATCCTCCTATTAGAATTCTAGTTTGGGCATATCTTAGCACAGCCTATTGGAGTATTGTTTTAAATATGTATGATTATATGAATCGGAATTGAAATTTACTATGCTTTAATGGCTTTTATTTCCAGAGCAGTTCAACAGACAGCACAGTGACTGGTGGTTAGCACTGCTGCCTCACAGCACCAGGGTCCCAGGTATGATTCCAGCCTTGAGTGACTGTGCAAACTCCACACAGACATTCTCCCCGTGTCTGTGTGAGTTTCCTCCAGGTGCTCTGGTTTCCTCCCACAGTCCAAAGGTGTGCAGGTCAGGTGAATTGGCTGTGCTAAATTGTCAATCGTGTTCAGGGATGTTTAGGTTAAGTGCAATAGTCAGGGGTAAATGATAAGTAATAGAGTAGGGGAATGGGTCTGTGTGGTTACTCTTTGGAGGGTCTTGTTGGGCTGAAGGGCCTGTTTCCATACTGTAGGGATTCTAATTCTAGTATTCCATACAGCCATATTTACACTTTTTTAAAATGTCTCTTTTAATTCATGTATCAACAGCTTGTGTGCACGTTGAGAGATATCATATGCAAAATTCAATTTCAACATAATAGCTTTAGCTGTTTTAATTAACCTATTCAGTGATGTTACTACACACCTTTAGAGCAAGTGGGACTTGAACCCAGGCTGGTCTAGAGACAAGGACATTACCACTCTCTATTACAAGCCTAACTGAACAGCTTTATCTGTGTGCTAATTAATAGGAAAAGGGGTGTAATTGGACTAGCATTCATTAAACATTCCGTTGCCAATCTTTATGTTTTTCACCGGGGGAATTGCTGGAGCAGAGCGCATCTCATGTAGTTTAAATATTTAAATTGAAATCTCAAAACCTTACCCATTACACTGCTGAAAGATCAATGGAAACCACTTTCTTGTGTTCTTTACATTGTTTAGTTCCAATAATTAGATAACTTAACTTGTTAACATGAACAATGGTTAAGTTGTCAGCAATAGACATAACTATACATCAGGTCAGAAAGTACAGAGGCTGGGGAAGAACTTGAGTCTAAGACAAATATAGCTAAGAGAACGAGCAGTTAGGGAAAAATCGCTGAGCTCAGTAGAACAGGAGGCTTGGACTATATTTGCATTAATGCAAGAAGTATAACAGGTCAGATGGCAGAACTTAGAGCAGGGATTAACACTTGTGATTTATGATGTTGTTGCTATCACAAAGACAGGTGGATAAGTTGGTCACTTGCCTTCATTGGTCATGTGCAACAAATATAAAAGTTGGCAAGTTATGTTACAGCTGTATAAAACTTTAGTCAGGCCACATTTAGGATATTGTATGCAGTTCTGGCCACTACACTTTGAGAACAATACGGACACTTTGGAGAGAGTGTAGAGAAGGTTGACCAGGATGTTGCCCACTCTGGAGGATTTAAGTTATGAGGAGAGGTTGGATAAACCCAGATTGTTTTCACTGGAGTGACGGAGACTGAAAGGTGACCTGATAGAGGTCTACAAACTTGAGTGACATAGATAGGGTGGATAATCAGAGGCTTTTTCCAGGGGTGAAAGGTCAAATACAAGAGGGCACAGGTTCAAGCCAAGGCAGGCAGGGGGGGGGGGGGAACAGTTTAAAGGGGAAGTGTGGGGAAAATGTTTCACGCAGTTTGTGCCTGGAACACACTGCCAGTGGGTGTGGTGGAAGCAGATACATTAGCAACATTTAAGGCGTGACTTTACAGTGACATAAATGGGAGGTGAACAGAGGGATAGAAACTGCATGTGGGCAATAAGTAGTAGGTCGAAATAAGAATTCAGAATTGGTGCAGGTTTGGGCTGAAGGGCCTGTTCCTGTGCTGTATTGTAAACTCTTCCAGACATTCCCAGAATAGGCCTGTAGTGCTAAATGGCATTGGACTATATCGCAATCACTCGGACTCCATGACATAATGCATAAAGCCAGATAATGTTGGCAATATTCAGCAGGTCAGGGAGTGCAAGTGTTTCCGCACAGACTGCTTTACTACCAAATCCTCTTATGCTTTGCTCCTCTAGATTTGTTACATGTCCTTTAAGTGTTAAAGGGACCCCTTATACTTCATACCATGATGGCTGGTCTGACCGCAATACTCAAGAACACAGAGCACGAGCATAGTAACATTTTGAAACTCTGCTTCATGTTTTGCTATCCACACATTCTAATTACCCAGCAGACTGTTTGCTGAGGAAGTTCAACACCAAATCCTGCTGCTTCACTTCACAGCTGACTGGGGACAGCTTTGAATGTATTCTATGAGGGATGGTTGATATGTATACATATCAGGACTGACAATGGCAACGCCATGGAACCTTTAACAATAATTTATTTTAGGCACACACATTTCTATGACTGCACAAGAAATATTCTTTGTAGAGGAGAATAGCAGGAATACATCTTCTGAATATTTTATCTAAATATATTGCTCAATTGCACACAGTGAAACTGTTCTCTTTCACGAGCACATGGAACATGGAATAACTCGAGCGAAATGTAATATGATAGAGGTCAATATGGTAAGATGTAGCAGGATTCATTAGTATACGATGATAGAGAAAGAAAAAAGCCCAGTAATGGAATATTTAAATTGTATTCAGAAGAATTATTTCTGTCAGTCATCCATTCTCAATGATCCTCGACAGAGCCATTTTGTTTAATCTCTTGGCAGTGTTGTCAGATGAAGTACTTCATAATATCAGAGGGCAATGTATCCAACATTTATGTGGGGAGCAATTAGGAAGATTAGTCCTAATTGACTGGCTTGCATCTCCTTTAGATCCATTACCAGTGACAATATGAAAGAATTCACTATTGAGACAGCCCGTAATTTCAGAGAGAGGGTAAAATCTAATGGAGCAGGCTGCAATAATGTTAAACTTCCCATGTTCATCAGAGAGCTTACAGGGAAAAATCAGTGATCAAGCCTCAAACTCTGACAATGAACTCTACAGCTGAAAGGGGAAATGCATTATTTACTGTTGAGTATTGGTTGAAGTAACCAATAAGCCTCATTCCTGATAAAGGGCTTATACCTGAACTGTTGATTCTCCTGCTCCTCGATGTTGCCTGACCGGCTGTGCTTTTCCAGCACCACACTCTTCGACTCCTCCCTAAAGCAAGTATTGTACAGCAATCTTGTGACTCCTCATCCAGGAGTGAACCAGGAACCAAAGTGACCAGTTAAACAACAATGGGAGAAAACAAACCTTTTTAAGTATAAACAGGCCATATTTTTACATCCATTGGCTCAGGAACACGTACTTGTTCTTTTTTATTCATTCATTTGTTGGCTGGCCCAGCATTCATTACCCATCCCTAGTTGCCCTTGAAAAGGTGGGGATGAGCTGCCTCCTTGAGTCTCTGCAGTCCATGTGATACAAGGTGACCCACAATGCCCAAAAGAATTTGTCCCAGTGACACTGAAGGAGTTATGCTGTATTTCCAAGTCAGGATGGTGAGTGGCTTGGAGAGGAACTTGCAGATGGTGGTATTCCCATATGTATGTCCTTGTCCTTCCAGGATGAAAATGGTTGTGGGTTTGGAAAGTGGTGTCTCCGAACCTTTGGTGAATTTCTGCAATGCATCTTGTAGCTTGTACACCCTGCTGTTATTGAACATTGTTGATAGATGGAATGGATACTTGTGCATGTGGTACCAATCAAGCGGGCTGATTAGTGTCAAGCTTCTTGAGTGTTGTTGGAGCTCCACCCATCCAGGGCAAGTGAGGAGTATTCCATCACACTCCTAACTTGTGCTTTGTAGTTGGTCAACTGATTTGGGGAGTGAGTTACTCGCTGCAGGATTCCTAACCTCTGACCTGCTCTTATCGCCACTGTGTTTATATGACTGGGTGTCAGTTAACTCCAATGGCTGGCAGAGTGATGCCAGTACCATCTGACATTACCATGAAAGACGGTCCTACTCATCTTTGCCCCTCACCTGAGGCTTGGGGACCCTCCGGCTCGGCCACCGCCAGTTGACTCTGTCTAATGAGAGAACCTCCTCTTCTGTGACTTCTGTGGCTAGTCTAGTTCATTTCCTGGTCAATAATAATCCTCAGGAAGTTGATAGTGGGATTTCAGATTCTCGTTTCTTGAATATGACCATGGCTTGTCACTTGTGTGGCATGAATGTTCCTTGCCACATCAGCCTCAGCCTGGATATTGTCTGGCTCTTATTGCGCATTTGGGCATGGACTGATTCCGTATGTGTTGCAGATAATGCTGAGCATTGTGCAACCATCAGTGAACATCCCAGCTTCTGAGGTTGTGCACCTTGTCGAATCATCAACCCCTTTGGGTTTGGACTGCAGTGGAAAATTAATCACCAACTAAGGAGGCTTGGACTCCAGGCTTGGTTTTGTTTTTCCTATTCCTGCTTTGGGCTAAAAGCCTAAGCTCAGGAGATTTAAATGAAAATTATGTCTGCAGCTGTTAGCATCCCCCTTATTGTGTAACTCATTTTTTCTGTCTGCGATCTCTCTTGTCAAGTATTACACACACTTACATACATCTCAATCTCTGCCCTTCTTGCATCAACCAACCTCGCAGCTTAACACCAGATTTGTTTAACAGGTGTGTTCTCTGGGAAAGCAATAATTGTCCCACCTCCATCAGCAGCAGAGTAAAGCCAGTTCCAACTCACAACTTGATCAATGTTTAGCTGAGATCTTATAGACTGATTTTTCAGCAGCACCAACAACATGCAAAAAATACTCTATTTGTTGGAACATAAACAGTTAAGTGCCATTTTCCTTCCAAAATGACATGCTGTGCCAGCATATTTAATTTCATATAATTCTATTTCTTTCATTAGTCTGTTGAAGGCACCTGATCGAGTGGGTCTCAAAATGCTAAGCAGTGTCCAATCTCATCATCCTCCACTACATTTATTAAACTTTGAGAGGGCATTCCATCAGATCTTTTCTTTTTGACAGTGAAGAGCTGCTTCTGTAACAAAGTGATTCCAACACATTTGCAGCCAGCACTTCAACAGAATTGGAGTGCACTAATGGAATGATATAAATAAAAATGTGAGTCTTCAACAGAGAACTCTGGGTTTCACGGCCTATTCACGCTCTACTTAACTCAGTCATCTCCATTAAGAGTTGACAAGAAATATTTATCTTATCAAATTGTCAGTCTAGGGAGTGGCCCATTATTGACATCTTAGCTCAGGGACTAATTATTACATTATTATCATAGCAACAGGAGGGCGAAATATAATGACATCATTATCTTAGCAACAAGAGGGTGAATTAGTATGACATCATTATCTTAGCAACAAGAGGGTGAATTAGTATGACATCATTAACTTAGCAACAGGAGGGTGAATTATTATAATATCATTTGCTTAGCAACGGGAGGGAAAATTATTATGACATCATTAGCTTAGCAACAAGAGGGTGAATTAGTATGACATCATTAGCTTAGCAACAGGAGGGTGAATTATTATTATATCATTTTCTTAGCAACGGGAGGGAAAATTATTATGACATCATTAGCTTAGCAACAAGCAACATACTATTGTGACCCCCATCAGCTTACGAGCCAAGAATGGCTTCTTATCAAGTTTTCACATAGCTAACAGGCCTTGTTGAACTTTTGGCCGAGACCTTCCTCACCTTTTCCTCTTCTCAATTTCTTTCTTCTTTCCTCAGGGCTACTTAGGTCTCCCCCAGATATTTATGCCAAGATGGTAGTGCACAACTTCTTGGTCCATTGACCAAAGTGAGGCATCAGACAAATGCAGACAGAAGGTTCAAAATTATGCTTTAGCCTTCAGTAAACAGCTGCCTAGATTCCTCAGTGCATCAGCTGCCATGTTTCAGTACTGTCACAGAAGGATAGCCACAGGTAAGTGATTATAATCTTAGAGATCTATCTTCATCTGAGAGTCCTACGTCTAGGTTTACATCCTTATGGTGGGTAGGGAGAGTTGGGAAAATTCCCTGCTCCGTATGTCTCCAAGGAAAGCAGATCCAGATGTGCAATCTTTGTTTCTGGAGGGGGGTGGCTGAGGTGCAGACAGCAATCCGAAGATGTGCAGGTTAATTGGATTGGCCATGCTCAATTGCCCCATAGTTCAGGATGCAGGTTTGCTCGCTGAGCTAGAAGGTCCATTTCAGAACCTCAACCTGAGCTACAAATCTTCTGAAAACTTGCTTGCCCCATCATGTCCAGGGATGTGCAGAGTAGCTGGGCTACCCACAAGAAACGCAGGGTTAGAGCTGAATTTGAGTGGGATGCTATTTGGAGGGTCTGTACAGGCTCAATGGGCTGAATGAATTCTTTCTGAATGGTACAGATACTATGATTCATTGATTCAATGAATTAGGCCCCTTGGCCCAGGATAGAGTTTGGAGGTGACCACAGGAACCAAGGTTAAAAAGTTTAAAACCTCTTCATCTTCTGTAAACAAATATTAAACAAATGAAAATAAGAGGAGCTGTCAGTTTAAAATGTTTTCACTGGAGCACAACAGTTTCAACAAACTCCTAGATTTCTCGGCTATCATGATGCAGAATGGGAAATGAGCCTTGCCTCATGGTAAAAGGACTATTTTTAAGAAAGTGAAAAACAATGAAAGACTGGGTTTAAAAGCTTTCTTTTAACATGCACTATTCTGACTGGAGAATTCATTGCTTTTGTACACTGTATGGGCATTTAAGTGCCATAATTTGCCATGGCGGTTATAAGGTTTGGGCGGAGGGCTGGCATGTTGTGAGTATAGCCTGGCATGCGGTCAAATTGGTCTGTAGGACAAAAAAAAAAAGCTGAAGGACCTGCAGATCCTGTAAATCAGAATCAAAAACAGACATTGCTAGAAAAGCTCAGCAGGTCTGGCAGCATCTGTGGAGAGAAATCAGAGTTAACATTTCGGGCTAAGTAAACCTTCCTCAGAACTGGATCTTTGGAAGTTGCTTTTCAACATGTTCCCCCATGCTGACTATAGCTTCCAAGACTAACATCAGAGTCTTCACTTTTACCTAACTCCTTATGGTCAAGCCTTTCCTCACTAAAGGCCCCAGGTCTTGTCTCTGTTGCAACATTCCACAAACTATCAAACAAAACTTGCTCTTTAACTTAAGGAGATAAGAATTGCCAGCAGGAATAGAGCATTCTATTCTTTAAGCCTTTTAGAATTAGAATTAGATTCCCTACAGTGTGGAAACAGGCCCTTCGGCCCAACAAGTCCACACCGACCCTCCAAAAAGTAACCCACCCAGATCCATTTCCCTACATTTACCCCAGACTAATACATCTCACCTACATATCTCTGAACACTATGGGAAATTTAGCATAGCCAATTCACCCCAACCTGCACATCTTTGGATTATGGATGGAAACTGGAGCACCCGGAGGAAACCCACGCAGACACAGGGAGAATGTGCAAACTCCACACAGACAGTCACCCAAGACTGGAATTGAACTCAAGTCCATGGTGCTGTGAGGCAGCAGTGCTAATCATTTTTCAATAAGAACACAACTGATCATCTCCCTGTATGATCCCTCTCTTCCAGCCAGAATTTTGCAGACATTTACAAGACACTGGGTTGGATTTCAGCTGGAATATGGTTTTCAGCACCACATTATAGGAGGGATGTGAGTGTATTGGAGAGAGTGTGAAAGAGATTTATGAGAATGGTTTCATGGATAAGAATCTTCAAGTTATAAGTGGAGACTGATGAAGATGGGCCTGCTTTCTTTGGTGAGGAGAAGACAAGGACAGATTGACAGAAGTTTTTGAAATCATGAAGGGTCTGGACAGAGCAGGTAGGAAGAAATTGTTCCCATTTGTAAATGGATGGAGAGTCAGAGAGCACAACTTGAAAGTGTTTCACAAAAGAAACAAATGAATCATGAGGGGCTTGGATAGGGCGAATAGCCACGGGTTTTTTCCCAGGAGGAGGGCAGTCCAAAACTAGAGGGCATAGGTTTAAGGCGAGAGGGGGAGGATGTAAAAGAGGCAACTGGCTCATGCAGAAGGGTGGTGCATGCATGGAACGAGCTGCCAGAGAAAGTGGTGGAGGCTGGTACAATTATAACATTTAAAAGAATGGGTACATGATTAGAAGGGCTTTTGCCCGAAACGTCGATTTCAAAGCTACTTGGATGCTGTCTGAACTGCTGTGCACTTCCAGCACCACTAATCCAGAATTTAGAAGGATATGGGCCAAGTGCTGGCAAATGGGACTAGATTAGGTTAGGCTATCTGGTCAGCATGGACAAGTTGGACTGAAGGGTCTGTTTCCATGCTATACATCTCTATGTCTGTGAGAGGTGAGGAAAAAACCTTTTCACGTAGCAAGTGGTTTAAGCTTGGAGTGTGATACCTATAATGTGGTGGAGGCAGGGTCAGTTGAGGCACTAGAGAGGGCCATGGGTCATTTAAATTGAACCTTAGGCACAGTTATGAGGAAAAGGTGGGAGTTTGGCACTAAATCAAAATGCTGAGACAGCCAGTGCAGACACAATGGGCCAAATAGCCTCCTACAGCACGGTAACAGTTCTGTGACTGAGAGAAAGTGAGGACTGCAGGTGCTGGAGATCAGAGTCGAAAAGTGTGGTGCTGGAAAGGTACAACAAGTCAGGCAGCATCTGAGGAGCAGGAGAATTGATGTTTCCAGCATAAGCCATTCATCAGGAATGTGTCAATTGCCAATGGCCTGTTTCTGCGCATGTTTAAATGTAAACATATCTGGCAGAAGTCCTGCTGTTATCATTGAAGACCAGGCAAAGTATAGACAATTTGCCATTGCATTGCCATCCGTTTTGTGTTACCAATGTAATTGCTTCCACCTCCAACTTGGTTAATCTGCCTTCAAACTGCTGAAGATTCAATATGGTGTCAACTTTTCTAAGTTATCTACTCAACCTGACATGAAACAATTACTCAGGAAGGAAACATCTATAAATGGTGGCAATTTATCATATTCCACTGCAAAATGACTCATCGTTCAGTTTCCACACTACAACACATTTGGCTTCACCCTCTGTTACAAGGAGACTGGAGGTTAAGATGAAACATCGACTGCAATTTGACCAGCTATTTGTGAGATCGTGAAATGAGGAACTGGTTTTGATCTGATAAAAGAGAAGCCTTAAATGGACAGCAGCAAAATTTTACTGATCTGAATCTGGAATGAAGGGATATGGTAATAAGAAAGGATTGTGTAGACCAGTCCTGCCAGACTACCCTTGGCATCATGGTAGCCCACAAACCCACCAGCATGCTAAAACAGCAGCTGATGAACTTAAAAGACCCTATGCAGACAATGAGCAAAACTAACGTCATTTACAAAATACCGTGCAAGGACTTTAACAAACAGGCAGAAAACTAGCCACCAGGATACATGAACACCAACTAGCCACAAAGACATGACCCTCTCTCACTAGTATCCTCACATACGGGTGAGGAAGGACACCACTTTGACTGGGACAACACATCCATCCTAGGACAAGCCAAACAAAGGCATGCATGAGAATTCCTAGAAGCATGGCATTCCAACCAGAACTCTATCAACAACCACATTGAGTTAGAACCCATCTACCACCCCCTGACAAAAGGAACCGGAAGTGACTTCACCACCAGAAATAACATCACCACAGGAAATGACATCACCAATCCAAAGAAACCCAAACATATAAATAGAAAGCAGGAATTTTCAGCATCGCTTCACATGAGGTCCACTGAAGATGTTACCTATGGTAACGAAACGTCTGGAAATGAACCTTTCAGCTCAGCGAGCAAATCTATATCCAGTCCTGTATTCCCTAGAGTTCAGTAGATTGGGAGGTGTTCCTGTTGTAATGTATGAAACTCTTAAGGGGCTTGGCAGGATCAATGCTGGGGCAATGTTTTCCCTCTTTGCAGAATGTAGATCTTTGAGTCATGACCCCTCAATAAGGGGAATAGCCAGGACAGAGATGAGAGAAAATGTCGTCACTCAAAGGGCAGTGAAGCTAATTTGGAATTTGATACAGCAGGGAGTTATGGGTTGAGTATCTTCAAGCTGAAGATTAATAGATTGTTGAACAGTATGGGAGTTAAACCTAATGGAGATAGTGGAGGTCAGAGGTCAGCCACAATCTCACAGAATGGCCAAGCTGGCTTTAAAGGCTTCCTTTTTCATCATACTTGTGTTCTTAAGGAGCAGCACAACACAATTGTCTCCAATGATGTGTCCTGTTTCAACAAAAGGTCGTTGTGTGCATGGAAGAACCATGTCTCTCCAAGCTACGACAGAAGCAGTACAATAATACACAAGCTCAACCTTCTTCTGAAGGTAACTGATGACATAAACATTTATTAAGAGACTCTCAAGAGAACAAACCAATTCAACTTTTGAAATGTTACTGTAATTGAAGGAGGTTCAGAAAGAAACATAGCCCGGGGCTTCAGGACTGCATAAGTTGTACCTGCAATTGTTACTTCAATCTGAAACAGCTTTTAGCTGTAACCTTTTCATCAATGGGTGAAAACATGGGCTAGCTGACCATTCAGTCCATCCATTTGCTATCTCTGTTGATTACGTTTGAAGTCAGAAGTCACCCGACACCAGGTTATAGTCCAACAGGTTTACTTGTGATCACAACCTTTCAGAGCATTGTTCCTTTGTCACTTCACCTGATGAAGGGACAGCGCTCCAAAAGCTTATAAACCTGATGGACTATAATCTGGTGTCCACTCCAGTCCAACACCGGTACCTCCACATCCCGATTATGTTTGATACTCCAGCAATGATCACTGCCCAGTAATTGAGCTCTTAAACAAATATGAATGCATCTTGATCTTTAAGTGTTATCAGGAACATATCTTCAATTACCTTCAGCTCCTGGCAACATTTCACTTCAATTCATCAGCACAGGAATCCACTTACCTCACAGAATATTTGATCTTCTCAGTCTATAACCATAAATCCTGCACATTAACAAACCAGATGGAGAGATAATGTATCCTGAACGTACGTTGCTGGCCGTATGTTCCATTTTGACACTGAGGTGTCTGGAAGTGCAAATGAAGTTCCGTAACCTCTCGGAGATACTGAATGATTGGTCGGCCCACTGCTTCGACTGGCAGAGGCAGGATGAGCAGAGTGGCCTCCCATTTTTCTTACTGCAATAGCTTTTCTTACAAACTCTAACGAGGAGACATGTCCATGGGTGTGATGTAAAAAGGAGAGGGAGAGAAGCAAGATGTGGATTGTTCCTTTGTAGGTCCAGCAGGGAGACACAATGGGTCAAATAGCCATAAGACATCAGAGCAGAAATTAGGCCATTCAGCCCATTGAGTCTGCTCCACCATACAATCATGGCTGATCGGTTTTCCAACCCCATTTTCCCACTTTCTTCCCATAACCTTTGAACCCCTTGGCAATCAAGAACTTACATATCCATGTTTTAAATACATTCAGTGACCTGGCCTCAACGGCCCTCCGTGGCAATGAATTCCACCACTCTCTGGCTGAAGAAGTTTCTCCTCTGAAAGTTTCAATCAGATCCTCCCTCATCCTTCTAAAATTCCATCAAATATAGTCCCAGAGTCCTCAAACATAATCTCATATGTTAAGCCCTTCATTCCTGAGATCATTCTTGTGAATCTCATCTGTAGAACATAGAACAAGACAGCACAGGAACAGGCCCTTCGGCCCACGATGTTGTACCAAACATAACGCCAAATGAAACTAATCCCCTCTGCCTGCCCTTGGTCCATATCCCTCCATTCCTTGCATATTATCTTATCTTGTGCTTATCTTAAGCACCCCTATTGTATCTGCCTTCACCACTACAATTGACAGCATGTTCCACCCTCCTATCACTATCTGTGTAAAGAACTAGCCCCTCACATCTCCTTTGAGCTTTCCCTGACACCCCTTCACCTTAGATGCATGCTTCCTGGTTTTTGACATTCTGACTGTCATCTCTATCTATACATCTCATAATTTTATAGACTTCTAACAAGTCTCCCCTCAGCCTCCACTGCTCCAGAGAAAACAACCCAAGTTTTTCTAGCCTCTCCTTATAGCTCACACCCTGTAATCCAGGCAGCATCCTATACAGCATTCTGTACAGTAACAACCCAATGACTTTAATATGTGGGAATAGTGGGCAGAGAGTGAGTTATGAGGTTAATGAAGATATTGTAGAGAGAGTGGTGCTGGAAAAGCACAGCAGGTCAGGCAGCATCCGAGTAGCAGGAATGTCAACATTCAGGGCATAAGCCCTTAATCAGGAATGCTCGAAATGTTGACTCTCCTGCTCCTCAGATGCTGCCTGACCTGCTGTGCTTTTCCAGCACCACACTCTCGACTCTGATCTCCCCCATCCACAGTCCTCACTTTTTCTCCTAGTTAATGGAAATGTGTTTCCCTGAACTCCATCTCTCTCTCTCTCCCCGCCCACCCACCCCACCCCTACCTCCCCTCAACTTATGAATTTTAAGATTATACCCTCCAGGGTGCAATTTAAGTGAAATCACTTGCTCAGATCTTAGTGAGCAGAGTCAACCAGGGAGCAGGTCATGACCCCGTGACCTGAGTGAATCAGGGAGCAGATCGTGACCCCATGACCTGAGTGAATCAGGGAGCAGATCATGACCCCGTGACCTGAGTGAATCAGGGAGCAGATAATGACCCTGTCACCCTCCTCCTCTGCCCTTCAAAAAGATCAGGGCAGAGATCATCAATGAGGAAATTCACTTTTCCCCCTGTTGTCACATGCCTTGGTTCCTTTACCACCCCAAATCTATTAACTTGCTCTTAAAAACCTCGACATTAAAGACCTATTGTTTGTTTAAATCAATACCATTTCAGTATTTTAGATCTGATCTGACAGTGTCGGGCAGTGATAGAATTACTTCTGACATTCCTGTAATTCAAGAATATACTTTATTCATTTTAAAAAAACTTTATATACGTGCACACACAAACACAGTTTGATTCTGTACAGTAGCAAATTAAGGAAATAAATAAACGTTGGAAAAAACCTAAAAAAACTGTGGATGCTGTGAATCAGAAACAAAAACAGAAGTTGTTGGAAAAGCTCTGCAGGTCTGGCAGCATCTGTGGAGAGAAATCAGAGTTAACTTAATTAAGTTACTTAATTGACGCGTATAAGATAATCAGAGGGTTAGATAGGGTCAACAGTGAGAGACTTTTTCCTCAGATGGTGATGGCTAGCACGAGGGGACATTGCTTAAATTGAGGGGTGATAGATATAGGAGAGATGTCAGAGGTAGTTTCTTTACTCAGAGTAGTAAGGGCGTGGAACACACTGCCTATAACAGTAGTAGACTCGCCAACTTTAAGGGCATTTAAATGGTCATTGGATAAACATATGAATGGAAATGGAATAGTGTAGGACAGATGCGCTTCAGATTGGTTCCACAGGCTGGTGCAACCTCAAGGGCCTGTACTGTGCTGTAATGTTCTATGTTCTATTAATGTTTCAGGTCGAGTGACCCTTCCTCAGAACTGAATTTAACCCAAAACGTTAACTCTGATTTCTCTCCACAGATGCTGCCAAAACTGCTCAGCATTTCCAGCTATTTCAGTTTTTGCTTGAAACAAACATTGGGGTTTGACTCCATCCAACAAACTTAACAAACCCAAGGCACCTCTTACTTGTACAAGAGGATTGATTATGGGGGTGTGGGTTTGCTCACTGACCTGTAGGTTTGATATCCAGACGTTTCATTACCTGGCAAGGTAACATCATCAGTGGTGACCTCCAAGTGAAGCGAAGCTGTTGTCTCCTGCTTTCTATTTATATCTTTCTCCTGGATGGGGTTCCTGGGGTTTGAGAGATTATCAACCCCTCAGAAAATGAACAGGAAATGACATCACCACAAACCCCAGGAACCCCATCCAGGACAAACATATAAATAGAAAGCAGGAGACAACAGCTTCGCTTCACTTGGAGGTCACCACTGATGATGTTACCTAGCCAGGTAACGAAATGTCTGGATATCAAACCTATAGCTCAGCGAGCAAACCTACACCCTAAACCTCAACCTGAGCTACAAACCTTCACAAACCTTACAGGATTGATTACCTTAGACATTGTTCTCCGAACAGAGTCTGTTTGAGTCTTATCGCACTCAGTATCCCACATATTATTCAGAATACCAATTTCCCACTGAGTGAGTTGCAATAAGCTTTTTCAAACGAAAGTACAACCTTCCCAAGACATAAACTAATGTTTGATTAGCTTTGTTGATAACAGTTCGTGCTTACTGTGGAAGCAGTACACAGTTACAAAGTAATGATACACATGCACATAAAATGGCAGCAATTTCCTTTAGAGCCATGCAAAAGAATATAACTTACATATTATCACAGAAGCTCCCCCCACCATCACCCCCACCCCCCACCCCCCACCACCAATTACATTAGAGTAAAACCGAGGCAAAAAGTGTGCAACTTATCGAATAGAAATATTGAATTAAACCGTGAAAGCATTATAACAGCCTGCATGATTCATGTAAGCCCTTAACAAATAACAGTGTTAAACCATGTGGTTTTTCACACAGGAAACAGAACTTGCCACAGCTGACTCCCAACACCATTATCGTGCCTCTCGCTAAGAAACTGGCAGTTAGCGTCACAGGCAAGTGACATACAAATAGCTTCTTCGAGCATAATTGAGCTTAAAATAAAAATGACTATCATTCTGTCTTTTAAGTCATGTTAAACCAGGTGGAATAATGATCTGCCAAAGCGAGAAAAGAAAAGGGATTTGCGACACGTGTAGGTGGAGAGAGAAATATAGATTCCAGGTTGTCTCTAGGTTAGAGATCAAATGAATGGGAATTGAGGACAAACTGAACACAAGTTGAAATGTCTCTCCTGTTCTAATGAATTCAAAAGTGTCAACTTAATTGTTAACAATCCGTGTGTCCAATGCAGATTAAACTATTACATTTAAAACTATTGCAGGCCCAGAATACTATCCATGCTTTTGTTGAATTACCTGGAGATTGAGATAGCTGAGCAAAGATTTGTTGTGAATTCCAGATCTTAAAGCAGGGAACCTCCTGACCTATTGCTACTTGCATTTGTATGGCACCTAACACTATATTGTTCCTGGAATATAGCCAAACTATTTTTGTTACTGAGGCTTTATAAGGAAATACAGCGTTAGAATAGATGACTAAAAGCTTGGTCAAGGAGGAGGTTTTGAAGGAACATTTTACAGGGGAAATTCCAGCGCTTAAATGTTTTCTTTTACAGCCTACAAGCCTTATAAACCATAGAACCCCAAAAGTGTGGAAGCAGGCCATTCAGCTCAATGTTCCATACTTACCCTCCAAAGAACATCCCACCCAACCCACCCTACCTTTGTAATCCTACATTTCTCATAGCTCACCCACCTCACCTGCACAACCCTGGACACTACAGGGCAATTTAGCACAGCCAATCCACCCTAACCTACACATCTTTGGGTTGGGGGAGGAAACCCACACAGACACGGGGAGAATGTGCAAGCTCCACACAGAGTCAAACATGGGTCCCTGGCACTGTGAGGCAACAGTGCTAACCGCTGTCCTGTCCCCAAGTGCAATGTGTTTTGTTTTTAGATCACTCATGGGACATGAGTATTGCTGAAGAACAGATTAAAAGCCCATCCCAAGTTGTTCTTGAGAAGGTGGTGAACTGCCTTCTTGAACCACTGCAGTGTGCTGTAATATTCATGAGCGTATTAGACAGTTCAATACAGTTGCATTGTGTAATAGAATAAGTGCTTGAAAGAATTAACACTACAGAGTGCCTAATGTGATGATATCATTGAATCCCTACTATGTTGGAAAAGGCTATTTGGCCCAACAAGTCCACACTGACTCTCCAAAGCGTGACCCATTCCCCTACCCTATTACTCGACATTTACCCCTGACTAATGCACGTGACCTACACATCCCTGAACATTATGGACAACTTAGCATGACCAATTCACCTAACCTGCACATCTTTGGAGTGTGGGAGGAAACCGGAGCACCTGGAGGAAACCCACACAGACACAGGGGAAGAATGTGCAAACTCCACACAGTCTAAGGTTGGAATTGGATCCAGGTCCCTGGCACTGTGAGGCAGCAGTGCTAACCACTGAGCCACCGTGCCATCCCATGTGGGGGAACTGTTTGGATCTGGAAGGAATGAGTCAACATCAATGTTTCGCTCATAGTCTCAGTAACAATGTCTATCGTTCCTATGAACCATATTACTAACAGGCTTTGTTTAAGATAAGACCCACTTGTAGTTAGATGACCAGGTGGTTTTCCTCCACCACATTAGACCAGGCAGGTTCAGTAGATCCTACAGGAGAGAGGATGGTTGCAGCAGATCTTCCAGAGGATCTTATGGCTGGATCCACTTTGGTGAGCCAACACACATAGCCCCACTCGGCTGCAGCTCACAAAATGCTGGCGGCTGAATGGAGCCAAGTGGCCCCCGAGATCTGAGCAGCCGTCAGACACAGCTTTAAGATGACTCCTTGAGGAGACAGTCAGCAGCTGGAAGAGCTGGACATCGGAGAATCCTGCAGAAGAGAACCACACGACAGAATTTGCCACAACAGAATCTACAGTCAGTGGGGAGAAAGCATTTCGGACCTGGGGAAGAAACGCACTGCCATCTGCTCGAGCTAGAAGCTCCAGCTCCTGCAGTTGGAGCACGAGTCCCAACGTGAGACAGGCAATGATCACATCAGGTGCTGATATTGTGTAGAACGGTCCTGAGTCAAGGCTCAGCCAAAGACCAAGCATCAGGGATTTGAAAAAGCTGGAATTGATGGTGAACAAGGGAAAACTTAAAATCAAAATCACAGTTTGGTTTGATTGGATTTATTGTTCTCAGATGTACCTAGTGAAAAGTTTTGTTTTGCAAGCAGTACAGACAGATCATAACAAACAAGGACATAGCGATCACAGGGTGCTCAGCCAGAGTGAGGCACACAAGTCATTCTGCTAGAATGCACATTTCATCAGCACAAGTTGGCTACAACACGATTGACGAATTGTGGACGTTGTTTGGATAATGCAAACTTTTGACTGAACAGGGAGCGATTTTCTATTCGCGATCCTCTACAACGGGAGCTTCAATCGTGGCTTTCCAGGGCGCCATTTTCTACAGCATGATCACAGCTGTCGCATTATCGCAGAATGCCTGGTACAGGAGGTGCACAAAGCAAGATCAACATTGTGTGAAACTAGAGAGATCCATTCATCAGTCTAATAATAGCAGGAAAGAAGCTGTTCTTGAATCTGTTGCTGCATGTGTTCAAGCTTCTGTATCTTCTGCCTGACGGAAAAGTTTGGAAGAGAGTATTCCTCGGAAAGCTAGAAGTAAACAAAGGACCAAATCTTGGATTAAGCAACACTGTCATAGCAAGCAGGCTCCAGGAGAACACAGTAAATCAAGGGCCGCAGAAGGTATGCCACCTAGAGCATAAAACATTACAGCACAGTACAGGCCCTTCAGCCCTTGATGTTGTGCCAACCTGTGAAACCAATCCAAAGCCCAACTAACCGACACTATTCCATTGTTATCCATATGTGTATCCAATGACCATTTAAATGCCCTTAAAGTTAGTGAGTCTACTACTGTTGCAGACAGTGCGTTCCACACCCTTACTCCTCTCTGAATAAAGAAACTACCTCTTGCATCTGTCCAATATTTATCACCCCTCAATTTAAAGCTATGTCCCCTTGTGCTAGCCATCACCATCCAAGGAGAAAGACTTTCACTGTCCACCCTATCTACCCCTCTGATTATCTTGCATGTCTCAAACACAACACTGGCAAGGAGTTGAAACAACTATCCTTCAATAAATGAGCAGGCCCCACTCAGATTTAAACCCAGGATCAGCCTGCTTACTACACAGGCACTTTAACCAACTAAACCACAGGGCCACACTAAATGCTAGAGGTACATTTGTGGTAGTTCAAAGAAAGTTCACTCCATTAATTCCAGAGATAAAAGGCTTGTCTTATGAGGAGAGATTGAGCAGTTTAGGCTTACACTCTCTTGAATTTAGATAAATGAGAGGAGATCTAATTGGGATAAATAAGATGCTAAAAGAGATTGACAAAGTATACGTAGAAAGTATGTTTCCTCATGTGGGTCAATCAAAAGCAAGAAAATCTTATTTTTAGGATAAAGAGTGACAGGTTTAAAACAGAGATGAAGAAGAATTACTTCTCTATTGTAAGTGTGACGGATGCTGTAACATTGAGTACATTTAAGGAGGAGATTTAAGAGTAATCGGTTAAAGGGTTCAGAGGAAAGTGGTGTTGAGGCCAAGATGAGGTCAGACAGGGTCATATTAAATGGCTCAAGGGGTTGAATGGCCTAATCCTGCTCCTAGCTCTTTTGTTCTTATGAAATCTATTATTTCAAATGTGGTAAAGGCAAGAATCATTTATTGAACAGAAATTGCTGGAAAAGCTCATCAGGTCCGGTAGCAACTGTGAACAGAAATCAGAGTTAATGTTTTGAGTCAAGTAACCCTTCCTCAGAACTGTTCTTGTTTTTGTTTCTGATTTACAGCATCCACAGTTCTTTCCGTTTTTAATCATTTGTTGATACTGGTCACAGCAGAACTCATTCAGGAAGAAAGCATGAAGCAAAAGGAATTACAAATAGCACTGCAGACAGCAGGAATGTTTTAGGAAAATCCATTACAGCAAGAATTATTCTAATTGAAAGTCATTCTAAGCAAACCACAAACAGTTGGATTCACTTAGTCGAGTTGTTAAGAAACAGGCATCATTATTAATACCACAGGCAATGAGAACAGGAATCATTGAGTCTGAGATTAGTGGAATTCATCCACAAAGTAATGGAAAAGTAACCACAGAAGGTCATAATCCTCCATTTTGACCATACAAGCTTTGGATAATACTGCAGTACAACAGATCAATGTGGCAGCATTGCTAAACTGCAGATTTTTTTTTAAATAAAGAGAAATAAATAATCACATTATGAATATATGACAACAGAAAAACTGGAGGATTTAATTTCAGAATTGGGCTAAATAGAACACAATATTGGGTATCTTGAAGAAAACAATTCTTATGACGTAAAATTGCTGTCAAACTTGATTGCAAATCAGAGGCTGAACAAGTGAATGCACTTTTCAATTCAACTGCAGCTATAACTGATTATGTTATAGCTCTCTAAGCAGTAAAAGAAGCAACAGATATCCTTGATCAATTTCTGAAAGCTTTTAGTAATTTCTTCAACCTCTGAATAAATAGAAGTGTTGAAGGAGCAAGATTTAAAAAGAGAGTTCCGTAGTCAGGGAAATCCATAGGTAAGTTCTTAACTGATCTCCAAAGACTAATCAAAACATGTGACAATGGAGCTTTAAAGTCATGTTCCATAAGAAACAGAATTCTTGTTGGAGTAACTAATGAATCTTTGTCAGATTTATTACGGTCAAAAGAAGATTTAGCTCAAGAAATTGTCATTCGAATGGTGAGAAATGCAGAGGTCTAGAGGAAAGAATCATTCTTTTCACAAGAGATCAATAGAATCCATTCAGTTCTTTTTAAAACCCTAAAAAGTCACATGAGGAAGCAAATATCAAGTTGAGGATGGATACCAGATAGTTACAGGCAGTGTCTCTGCTGTGGGACAAGGAAACTTCACAGGCAGAGGCGGCGTCCAGCTATTAAACAAAAGGAACAAATGGAAAAAAATGTATTAAAGTAGCCATGATGTGGAGGTACTGGTGTTGGAATGAGGTGGACAAAGTCAGAAGTCACACAACACCAGGATATCATCCAACAGGTTTCTTTCAAAAGAGACTTCACTTCATCTGACGAAGGAGCAGCGCTCTGAAAGTTTATGATTTCAAATAAATTTGGACAATAATCTGGTGTTGTGTGGTTTCTGACATTGTATTAAAGTGTGATCTAGTCACAGACACCAAGAAGACAAATAACTACTCCATCACAAATCAGTTGTTGAGGTAAAACAGCCTATACTAGAAGGAATGTCAAATCTACTCCACAGGAAAATAGGGGAACCAGACTGTTTTGGCAAAAAGGTATTTATCTCAATGAACATCTTACTAATTTCAAGCTCTCTACAGGAGTGAACATCATTATGGCATCCGATAGTGTATCATGGTTGAGGAAACACTGCTTACATCATATAGCAGTCCAACTCCACGATGCAGAGTATGTAAAGTGCATAAAGATAAGTTGCAAACAAGTCTGCAAAACAAGAGGTTGCAGATCCTGGAGATCTTATATCTATTTCACAATCAAGAATTTTGAATCTTAAGCATGAATGACCTGAATCTTCTTCAAAAGGTGGAAGAAGGGAAACTAATTAAAGTCAAGAAGTCATTATTCAAGGAACACTCATAAAATCAGAGAATAACAAGACAATGTGATTTTTTGAGCAACCAATCAAGTGCCAACCAATGGATAATTTCAGACGACTTCCTAGACCCATGATGGAACCCAAACAGAATCTATTGATATTAGCTACATTAGCATAAACACGCTGTCCTCTCCTCTCAGTAAGAAGAAGCCTATCACTGTGAGATACGTTTAATGACATAGCAGTGTTTTTAAACCCTCAAATAAAGTCACTCAGATTACAATAAAGCTTGCTGAATAAACACTGAAACTTGATGTCAGACGATGAGAAGGTGAAAGTTCAAGCAGAACATTTTATTGCTGTATAATCCCAGGAAGAATTGTCAGTGTCAATGACAGAGATAATGCCAATAAATCCTGAGTCATACCACTGAAGAACCTGTTGGGTTCAGTAATTCTAAAGCATCCAAGTTAAGCTACATATTGAAGTATAGAGTCAATACACTTTGCACAGATTTATCAGCAGATTTGGATTTAAAAATCTACTAACTTAGATTGAAGTTATGATGCCATATGACTGCATGGAAGCACCACTGAGAAGGAACAATCAATGTCCCCAGCTTCAAAACACTGCCAAGGGGAAGTTACCTGGTCCATGGATCCAGGGCACTGCAAAAACAAGAAGGTACCCATTTCAGCAAGATCATCCTCTGAGATGGAAAGTCAAGAGACAAAAGACGCTGTAGATGTTGCAGTGGAGTGCCTGGCTGTCTCAGCAAGAGATTCTCAGCATAGGGAACCGGAAAGACAAAAGTACCCCAAGTTTAAAGGGACTCACAGAACACACATTGTCAAGGACAGAATCAAAGTCAACAGTTTCAACACAATGACGTAGCAATCTTCCTTCTCTAGTGAGAACATGTTCTAGCAGAACATGGAAACCTCCCAGCAGCCTGAACTTAGGAAATGAGAAACTTGAGGGATAGATGAGGTTGTGATAATGTCTCATGTTAATAATGTGGAAATGAGCTTGAGGGGAGATGCTGTATAAAGATGTAAGTTTCTGAAGGAGTTACTTCTATGTTGCATTATGTTAATATCACATGGACTCGGATGGGGGATCAGCTGTGCCTTCTGGTCCTAGAGTCTCCCATGAGGGGAAACAACCTCTCAGCATCGAACCTATCAAGCCCTTAAGAACCCCATTGGTTTCAATGAGGTCATCTCTCATTTTTCTCAAATCTGGAGAGCAGAATCCCAGCCTATTTAGCCTCTGCTCCTAAAACAATACCTCCATATCAGGGACTGTCCCAGTGAATCTTCTCTGAACTGACTTCAATGAAATAATATCTTTTGGGTGCTCATAGTATTCTAGGTGGGGTCTCACCAGCACCTTGTATAGTTGCAGTCAGATTTCTCTCCTCTTATACTCCAACTCCCTTGAAATAAAGGCCAATATTTATTCGCCTTCCTGGTTGCCTGCTGCACGAGTGCACTAGTTTTCTGTGTTTCATGCACAAATATCCCCAAATCCTGTTATGTTACAGCTTTCTACATTTTTCTGCATTTAGATAATACTCTGTTTTTTTTGTTCTCCCTTCCAAAATGAACAACTTCACATTTCTCACATTATATTCCATTTGCCAACTTGTTGCCCACTTACTTAACCTATCAATATCTCTCTGTAAACTATTTGTATTCCCCTCACACATCACCTTTCTGACACAATGATCATCTTACAACACAAAGCTGCACAGCCCCTGACATTTTCACAAAACCCAGACTGAGTCCTACAGCCTTATGCCTCCAGAACAGCAGATACAAAGGCATGGCACTAACAGTTACCCGTTACCTACACAATATCAACAGCAAACCAGTTAGCCTATCCATTCTACACTTTCCTATCTTCTGTGGAAGACAGGAAACATAAAATCAGAATTTCATATTCAAGTCAAAACTAATTGTAAACTTATTTAGGAGTAAGATAACGATCCAGAAACGACTCAGCAAAAAAAAACAAACTCCTGCAACCAATGCGTCTCATGAATTGCTTTTAAAAGAAGAGGCAGATTTGTTGATGTTAATTCAGTTGTTTTACTGTTCATCTGGTCAATACTCACCTGATATTGATTTTGCATTGAGCTTATGTGAAGCTATTCTCTTGACAGTGAAGAACAGGAAATTGTGATGTTGTTGATGTTAAAACAGTTTCCCTTGCAGTGAAACAAATTCTTCTTCATGGTTAGGAGAATTAACAGATCAGTCATTTCTATTCCTTAGTCAAAGAGTATTAAAAGAACCAGGCCCATCTCAAAATTTGTGTGTATTTGACACCTAACAGAGATAGAAATCGCATTTTGTTCAAGGTCTTGCATATCCATCACATCATTTGATCAACATCTGAGACAAGTTTTTGTCTAATCTACAAATCAAAAAAAAACTCATCTGCAGCTGGTTCTAGTTACTTTGTGGTTATAGAAAGGGGTAGTTGTCATCTTAGCTCAAGCAAATTTTGAAATACATTGACCCAGTTTATCTCTGATCTTTACAAATCGACATTACCGAAAGGTCTCAAATATTTGCCAAGTGCAACACGTGGCGTTGCAAACTGCTAAAAAAACATACCAGAAGCATGGAGAATATTACCGTGAGACTACAGGTGGATTACCATTTTCTGCTATTCTCTGTTGGTTTTCGATTATCCTAAAACAGGAGACTCAGGACAGTGCTGTAGAATGACAGAGGCAGTATCTATCACGTTGCCTCTTGAGAGATTGCAATGAATAACGAAACGCATTATGCCAACCTTCCTTCCTTTCTCGACCTTCCTATCCCAAGCAGAAAGTATCAGCCGCACATTCATACTCAAGGACCATTGAAGTCCATAGCAGTCTGTTATACTTGACCCATTATTTGATATCCCTTTCCTTTTCATGGCAATATATTTTACCTAGATATAAAAGATTGCTGATGACTTTTAATGTTAATGAAAAGGAATTTAATTCAACTGCGTTAATTACATTGTAGTGGCTCACGTAAAAACACAAAAGGTGTTATCAATACCTTCTTCTTGTGGCCTTCCTGGCATTTTCGGCACAGGTCGTCACCGTATCATTCAAAATAAATAAAGCAAACATAGATTTCAACAAAAGCAAAGGGCTGCAGACACTAGTAATCTGACAGAAAAACAAGAAGTGCTAGAGAAACTCAACAGGTCTGGAAACATCTGAGGACAGAGAGAAAAACAAAGTTTTGAGTCGAATGACCCTCCTTTGGAACTGAAGGGAACTGCAAAATGATGGTTTTTATCTCATTGACAAAAGGAGAGGGGAATCAGAGGATATCAGTGCCCAAAGCGTTAGGAGAAAGGAATACTGTTGATAGTAAAGGAAAGTTTGAGATGTAAAATAGGCATAAATGATGGGTAAGAATTGCAAAAATAAGCCAACCTTGTTCAGAGTGAATTCTTACATGAAGTCAGGGAATTATTGGGGGTGGGGGAGATTTGTAAGCACAATGAAGGAGTGAGGTCATTCTCTGAATTTGTTGAACTCAATGTTCAGTCCTGAGGCTGTAAATTACCCAAACAGAAAATGAAGTGCTGTTCCTTCAGCCTGCATGAGGCTTTGCTGGAACATAAAGCAGGCCCAAGATGGGAGCAAGGAACTGGAAGTTGGGGGTATGCTTACAAACAGAGCAGGGGTGTTTCTCACAGTGGGCACTCAACATGTTTCATCTCGCCAATGTAGAGGGGAACCACATTGCAAGCAGTGATTAGAGCAGACCAGACTTGCTGCTTCACCTGTTTGGAGTCTTGGACAATGAGCAGAGACGAAGCTAAAAAAAAGGCCAAATATTGCATCTTCTGCAATTGCACAGACAATTGGATTTCAATCATTTGCAATTGTCAGCTAACCTTCCTTTAGAGGCATTAGACTTAAAGACTACATCTCATGGAAGGTATTGTTGGTCTTATATCACCCAGTATTCATGCAAAGGATTGAACATTCCACTATTTTGGGTCACATAAGATCTCATAACTATATTCAAACGAAACTTGTCCAAATGTGTTGCAAAATCGACTCTATAAGGGAGTGAACCTTTGATGTTTTATGCAACTATTGAGCAGTGGTACATTTTGATTATAGTCATTTGGATCAGGAGGTTCAGCTACAAAGATGAATCTATAGAATATAGTTAAAAATCCACTTTGCTGGTATCATTCACACTGTTCAATTGTTTACACCAAGGTCTGGCCTATGTGAATCACGGATGATGGATTTAAGTCAAACTGCACAAATGTTAATGATGGGGCTGGATTCGGATTGGACAGATGATGAAGGTAATGAAGAATTATATTGTATTGCTTGACTATTTATGGAGAGAGGAGAATCAATTGAACTAGATAGCAATCAATGCTTTCATTTGTGAGGAGACACATTTGTGTACATTGTACTCCATCAGTGCTCACAACATAACCTTTTGCATGTCAGTGTCAGATTTACAGTCCTGTACCAGTTATTCATCGTCTAATATTTCCCCAATTGTCTTCACACCATGACTCGCTGTATAACCTGTAAGACATTTCTGCTTTGTATTTTATCTTTAATGTTCCACTGAGTTAACCAATTTATGCTAATTTAAAGGCATTTATGTGCATGGAATTTGATCTCAGATTTTATCTCAGAACAAGGTGTTCAGGCAATGACATTGGGTTCAGTTTAGATTGTCTTTCCACAGGTGAAAGGATGAAATTGTAATTCATTTCTCCAAACAAACTATGCTACTGTGCACCGTGCACCAGCAACAGATTAGCAATAGCCATTGAAATAAATAATGACAGCCATCAGGCTAATTTCAACAGAGCTGATAAGGGAGTAGCGATTATATTTTTTCAATTAATTAATGATGAGTAGACTTTAATACCTTAACTGCGTGATAGTTCCAATGAATCTGACAGTTCCATTGAGTTTATCCATATTTTACACCTATTCACCTCCACTTTTAACAACCTAAAAGGGAATTTTCCTTTTCCCAGAGAGCAATGTACCTTTCCCAAATATGATTTTACTTTCCAAAGCTGCCCCTGGACCTATTTAAAAGGTTACCCTAACTTTCCAAAAGGATATCCTAACCCTTCAAACAGCTCCTGATTGTATGCGAAGCCCACAATTCATGATTTGGACATCTGACAATTGAAAGTTGAATCTGACTGATAACAACTGCACCTTTAACATGTGCAGCTTTCCCCATGAGCAATGGAAGTGCAAATTATAAGCCCCCTTCCCCCACCAGCTGAAATGTTGCTGGGTTTAGGGACATGATTTCCCGAATTGAAGATTTAACACCATTTCAGCAAAGCTGGAGACTCCCTTCTTTGTCATAAACATTCCGGGTGAGAATGTAACATATTTGAGGCAAATAAAGAGCCAGGATGGAGAGAACAAAAGAGAAAGTCCATGGGAGGGAGGAAGAGATTAAGTAAAGAAAAGGATGTTGTTGTAAGGTAAAAGGGGGTAGTCATGGGACAAGTAATAATGCAAAGGCTAAGTCGACAATGTTGCAGCTGCATAGGACATTAGTTAGGCCACTGTTGGAATATTGTGTGCAATTCTGGTCTCCTTCCTATAGGAAAGGGTTCAGAAACGATTTAGAAGGATGTTGCCAGGGTTGGAGGATTTGAGCTACAGGGAGAGGCTGAACAGGCTGGGGCTGTTTTCCATGAGGGGCATGGATAGAGTAAATAGACAAAGCTTTTTCCCTGGGATCGGGGAGTCCAGAACTAGAGGGGCATAGGTTTAGGGTGAGAGGGGAAAGATATAAAAGCGACCTAAGGGGCAATTTTTTCACACAGAGGTGGTATGTGTATGGAATGAGCTGCCAGAGGAAGTGGTGGAGGCTGGTACAATTACAACATTTAAGAGGCATTTGGATGGGTATATGAATAGGAAGGGTTTGGAGGGATATGGGCCGGGTGCTGGCAGGTGGAACTAGATTGGGTTGGGATATCTGGTCGGCATGGATGGGTTGGACCTGGTCTGTTTCCATGCTGTACATCACTATGACTGGAGGTGCTGTGAATGGCCACAGCAGAATCATTGGCCGCAGTTGTGTGAAAAAAGGAAGCATTTTTAACTTGTCTATTTCTGAAAAACATGAATGACCAGGAACATTGGGCTGACTGTAACATTCCTGGAAAGAGCTGTGAGTTGGGCATGAGCCATTCCAATGGTAGCAGTATGGGGAGGCAATGGCATAGTGGTATTATTGCTAGATTGTCAAACCCAAAGACTCTTATCCTAGCTTGGAACCTGGGTTCAAATCCCCCCATGGCAGGTAGTGGGATTTGAATTCAATAGATACCTTGAATTAAGAGCTGAGAAATATGGAGCAGGGGAGCCAACATTTTGGGCATAAGCCCTTCATCAGGAACGTAGGGGGTTGAGGTGGTGCAGGTCAGGCAGCATCCCAGGAGCAGGAAAATCGATGTTTCAGGCAAAAGCCCTTCACCAGGAATCACCTGCTGTGCTTTTCCAGCACCACTCTAATCTAGACTCTGGTTTCCAGCATCTGGAGTCCTCACTTTTGCCATGTGGGGGGGTTGGCCAAGGGGATAAATGGGAGGTGGGTGGGACTAGGGGGTAAGGTAGCTGGGAATGCGATTGATGGTGATAGGGTGGAGCAGATAGGTGGGAAAGAAGATTGAAAGGTAGGACAGTTCAAGAGGGTGGTGCTCGTTGGATCTAGGATAAGGTGGAGGGGGGGGGTGGGAGATCAGGAAACTGGCAAAATCCCCATAAATCCCATTTGGTTGGAGACACCCACTGTGGAAGGTGCAAATTTGGTAGTGGAGGCAGTCTAGGACTTGCATGTCCTTGGTGTGGAGTGGGAGGGAGAGTTGAAATGTTTGGCCACAGGTTGATTTGTGTGTGTGTGTGTTTGTGTGTGTCCCAGAGCTGTTCTCTGAAATGGTCTGCGAGTTGGCATCCTGTCTCTTGACGTGGAGGATAGCACATCGAGAGCAATGCACACAGTAGATGGCATGCGTGGCAGTGCAGGAGAATCTCTCCGGATGTGGAAGGATCCTTTGGGGCCTTGTATGGAGATGTGGGCACAGGTTTTACACCTTTTGTGGTGGCAAGGTACCAGGAATGGAGGGTGAGTTGGTGGAGGGGTGCGTGGAGCTAACGAGGGAGTCGCAGAGGGAATTGTCTCTGCGGAATGCTGAAAGGGATGGGAAGGGAAATATATCTCTGGTGATGGGGTCTGATCGGAGGTGGCATAAATGGTGGCGGATGATGCGTTGTATACGAAGGTTGGTAGGGTGGAAAGTGAGGACCGGGGGTGAGTAGTTCTGTCCTTGTTGCGGTTGGAGGGGTGGGGTTGAAGGAGGCATGGAAAGTGGAGGAGATGTGCGGGAGGGCATTGTTGAGGGGAAATTGCGGTTCTTGAAACAGGAGGCTATCTGGGATGTCCTGGAGTGGAATTGGTCCTTCAGGGAACAGACATGGCTGAAGCAGAGGAATTGAGAGTAAGGGATAGCATTTTTAAAGGAGGCAGGATGGGAGGTGCAGCAGTCCAGGAGGGAGTCGCTGGGTTTGTAGTCGATGCCCGTGTTGAGTTGGTCACCAGAAATGGAGATGGAGAGGTGGTATAAGGGGATGGAGGTATCTGAGATGGTCCAGGTGACAGATTTTCCTGTGCATCCAAACACCTCATCCACGGTGTCCATTGCCCTCAGTGTGGATTCCTCTACATTGTGGGGAGACAGGACGCCAACTTGCAGAATGTTTCAGTGAACATCTCCGGGACTTCTGCACCAACCAACCCTACCACCCTGTGGTCAAATACTTCAACACCCTCTCTCACTCTGCCGAGGATATGCATCACCAAATCCTAGCCACCTGACACCCGGAGGAAGAACATCTTATCTTGCACTTTGTGTCCCTCCAACCACACGGGATCAATGTGGATTTCACCAGTTTCCTCATCTCCCCTCCCCCCCCACCTTATACCAGATCCAACCCTCCAACTCAGCACCGCCCTCTTGAGCTGCCCTACCTTTCCATCTTCCTTCCAACCTATCCGCTCCACCCTCCATTCCAACCTACCACCATCACTTCCCCCACCTTCATCTACCTATCTCCTTCCCAACTACCTTCCTCCCAGCTCCAACCTACCTCCCTCTCACATTCTTGATGAAAAATTTATGCTCAAAACATCGATTCTCCCGCTCCTCGGATGTTGCCTGACCTGCTGTGCTTTTCTAGCATCATACTTTTCGACTCTGATCTCCAACATCTGCAGTCCTCACTCTCTCCCATCTAAAATTAAGAGTTTAGTGATGACCATGAATCCATTGTTGATTGCTGGGAAATCCCATCTGGTTCAATAATACCCTATAGGGAAGGAAACAGACATCCTGACCTAGTCTGGCCTACATGTGACTCCAGACCCACAGCGATGTGGTTGACACTTAACTATCCTCTGGGTAATTAGGGATGGACAATAAATGCTGGCCTACCCATCATCCCATGAATTAAAAAAACATGTATGGTAAGGAGTCAGTTGCTTTCCTCGCTCCTTGCCAGCTCCTCTTACAGTCGTGTACCCCAATTAGATCAGCGGTGATGGGGGAAGGGGAGGGAATATTGAGGAAGACATTTTGAACCCTAGGCCAAGTGATACGTTTAAGTGGGCAGTGAAGGGAAATTCTTGCCACCCTTGTAATCTACCAGCTGGGAGGCCAGTGATCTGGGTAGGCTGCCTCATATACCTTTGGTGGTCTTACTGCAGGAGGAGGAGGCGGGGTTGTGCTGCGGAAGGTTGGAGTCCAGCTGATTATGCACCTTGGCCTTCTGCCCTCCCCAGAGAACCAGGCCTCTGTCGGAAAGGCAGCACCCACCGACCACTCTAACCAGAACCTCAGCCGTGTCACTGGCAGGCCTGGGTAAGGCTGAGCTGTCAGCCATCCAGTTATGGGCAGCTGCTCTCGGAGACAGGTTCTTCAAAATCCCAGGAATCCCAACATTCGGGAGTGAAGGATCTCAGTGGGAGTTATTCCCTCCCAGCTTCCCGGAAATCACAGCAGTGTAGTCCTCACTGACTGGTGGACAGGATCAATCCCTGCAACCATGGAATTCAACCCATTAACTCTGTTTTCCCATTCAGGGATACTGCCCAACCTGCTGAGCAATTCCAACATTTTCTCTTTAAGTTTCTTCAGATCTTCACCACACACATTGCTTAGTTTTTCTTTGTATTAATTTAGGATTACTCTACCAAGGGGACAGCATTGTCACAATGGGTCAAATGGCCTGGTTCTGTGCTCTGAACCTCAACCTCTTCATCTCAAACTGCTGCCATGACATTGACCGCCCTAAGCTGTCCACCCCCCTCCCCCACTCCAACCTCTCACTCTCACAATGCACAGCCCTCCACTCCCTCCACTCCAACTCCAACTTCACCATCAAACCAGTGGACAAGGGGAGCGCTGTGGTAGTTTGGCGCATTGGCCTCTACACCGCTGAAGCCAGGCACCAACTCACAGACACCTCCTCCCATTGTCCCCTCAACCATGACCTCACCTCCCAAAACTAAACCATCATCTCCCAGACCATCTACAACCTCATCACCTCAGGGGTATCCCAAAACTAAACCATCATCTCCCAGACCATCCACAACCTCATCACCTCAGGGGTATCCCATTCACAGCCTCCAACCTCATAATCCAGGAACCCTGCACCACCCAGTTCTACTACATTCCTGATGAAGGGCTTATGCCTGAAACATTGATTCTCCTGCTCCCTGGATGCTGCCTGACCTGCTGTGTTTTTCCACCCTTTTCGACTCTTTGCTCTGAACCCCTATGCTTTCAACAAGTGCTAAGGAAAGACTTCAGTACTGCGTACAGTCACTGATAATATCATTGAAAATTACTTCGGCTAACTTTTTCCATTTCGATGCAAATTGAGGTTAACAGAAAATGAGTGTTGATCTTTAGATTCTGAATGCTAGTGCTGATTTTATTCTGAGAATGAAATATCAGAATTCTTGACACCCAAATGACACAAAGCAAGCTTCAATGAGAGACGTCAATTTTCCAAAATGGAAACATTGAGTTCACATCTCTCTGAGACTCATGTCAGCCACACAGCTACATGGCTGCCTTGATGGTTACAAATAAAAAATCAATTATCGGTTTAGTGGAATTTAAAAGAAAATCTTTATATATCATGGAACCTACCTGCTGCCTTGATCATGTTTCTCTTCTTCCTTCACTGATTTCTCGAGGGAATCTCTCTCACCCCACAGTAGCATCTAGACATAGCACTGGAAAGATCATAATTTAATTAAACACGTTTAATGTATTTTAAGGAATTTTGTGATCGGGAGAAAAGTAATTTAATGGACCATCTATGCTTCAATTTGTTTTGTGAGGTATTTTTATGCTTAAGCTTTTGGGTTCAGCAGGAACTGAATGGATTGACCCTAACTGCACACAGTTAAAATTTCTGAATTGCATGTAAATATGGTTCGGCCACTGTTGGAATATTGCGTGCAATTCTGGTCTCCTTCCTATTGGAAAGATGTTGCGAAACTTGAAAGGGTTCAGAAAAGATTTACAAGGATGTTGCCAGGGTTGGAGGATTTGAGCTATAGGGAGACGCTGAACAGGCTGGGGCTGTTTTCCCTGGAGCGTCAGAGGCTGAAGGGTGACCTTACAGAGGTTTATAAAATCATGAGGGGCATGGATAGGATAAACAGACAAAGTCTTTGGAGGTGGGGGAGTCCAGAACTAGAGGGCATAGTTTAAGGGTGAGAAGGGAAAGGTAAAAAAGACACCTAAGGACAACTTTTTCACGCAGAGGGTGGTGTATATGGAATGGGCTGCCAGAGGATGTGGTGGAGGCTGGTACAATTGCAACATTTAAAAGGCATCTGGATGGGTACATGAATAGGAAGGGCTTGGAGGGATGTGGGCCAAGTGCTGGCAGGTGGGACTAGATTGGGTTGGGTTATCTGGTCGGCATGGACGGGTTGGACTGAAGGGTCTGTTTCTGTGCTGTACATCTCTATGACTCTATATACATAATCAAGAGTAAGGTATGTAGATTCCTTTATCTTTGTATTGATGATTTCACACTTTGAGTGTAAATGTGTGCGTGTGTGTGTTTGTGTATGTGTGTGTGCACGCACGCGCATGTGCGTGTGTGTTTATTTGCTGTTTATTCATTGGAGGTGGGCATCGCTGGCAAGGCTAGTATTTAGTGCCAATCCTTAACTGTCCTTGAGAATGAGAAGGCCTTCTTGAATCACTGCAGTGTATCTGATGAAGGTACACTCACCATCTTATTAGGAAGGGAGTTTCAAGTTCTTAACCCAGGGAGAAGATAGTTTCAAGTCAGGATGGTGTGCAGCTTAGAGGGGAACCTGGTTCTCCCATGCACCTGCTGTCATTATCTATCCAGTTGGTCGGAGTTGGCTGTTTGAAAGCTGCTGTTGCAGGTGAGTTGCTACCATGCATCTTTTAGGTGGTACACACAGCTGCAATGTGCATCAGTGTTGGAGGGACAGAATGTTTAAGGCAATGATTACTGTACAAATCAGGTGAGGTGCTTTGTCCTTGATGGTTGCAAGACACATGAGTGCTGTTGGATTTGCACACATCAATACAATTGGGGAATATTCCACCACACTCCTCAGTTATGCCTTGTAGATGCTGGACAGACTTTGGTGAGTCCAGAATAGCCAAAGAGTTCCCAGTCTCTGGTCTGTTCATGCAGCCACGATATTTACATGGCTGGTTCCATTGAGCTCCTGGATGTTAATGATGGGGGCTCAGCTGTGTCAAGGGGAGATGATTAGATTGCACTTCCTTGCAGCTAGTTGTTGCATGGTACTGGCGTAGAGCGAATGTTACTTGTCAGCTATCAGCTTCGAGAGTGTGGTCTTAGAAAAGCACCTGATAAAGGGCCTATGCCCAAAACTTTGATTCTCCTGCTCCTCAGATGCTGCCTGACTGACTGTGCTCTTCCAGTGCCACTCTCTCGATTCTGATCTTCAGCATCTGCAGTCCTAACTTCCTCCTTGTCAGCTATCAGTCCAAACTTGTACTCGTCCAGGTCCTTTCCAACAGAGATCATTGGAAACCAAGCCAAAGCAGGAACTCTGGCTGATAGTTATGGCTCTCCACGAAGCAATGAGTCAATTGTGCAAAGCTTTTCTTTCTTCTGGAGATTGTTTAGATGCATGAATGGTACTAGCAATCAGGAATAAGCATGAAGGTTATTTGCGCAATGTATCATCTTCTTTCATCCCATAATCAGTGGCGCATGAAGAACTTGCTTTCAAAATGGTGCCATTGCTAATTCTTCCTGGAATGGGTCTCTAGCCTGTAGCCAGACAACATAGTGAGGGACCCTACTCCACTTCAAGCATGGCTGATCAGGAGACTCTTTCTTACTGCTTGCCATAGATGGATTGGAAAGGTATCATATATATCATCCACACACATACATATATATGTGTGTGTGTGTGTGTGTGTGTGTGTGTGCATATATATTCTTGATGAAGAACTTATGCCTGAAACTTTGATTCTCCTGCTCCTTGGATGTTACCTGACCTGCTGTGCTTTTCCAGCACCACTCTCTCAACTCTGATTCCAAGTATCTGCAGTCCTCACTCTCCCCTATGTGTAGAAATGATGTCTCATGAACTTGATTGAGTTTTTTGAAGAAGTAACAAAAAGGATTAATGAGGCAGAGCAGTGGACGTGATCTATATGGATTTTGGTAAGGCGTTCGATAAGGTTCCCCATGGGAGACTGGTTAGCAAGGTTAGATCTCATGGAATACAGGGAGAACTAGCCATTTGGATACAGAATTGGCTCAAAGGTAGAAGCTAGATAGTGGTGATAGAGGGTTGGTTTCAGACTGGAGCCCTGTGACCAGTAGAGTGCCACAAAGATCAGTGCTAGGTTCACTACTTTTCATCATTTATAAAAATGATTTGGTTGTGACCTTGGGAGGTACAGTTAGTAAGTTTGCAGATGACACCAAAATTGGAGGTGTAGTGGACAGCAAAGAAGGTTGGTTACCTCATATTAAAACAGGATCTTGATCAGATGGGCCAATGGGCTGAGAAGTGGCAGATGGAGTTTAATTCAGATAAATGCAAGGTGCTGCATTTTGGGAAAGCAAATCTTAGCAGGACTTATACACTTAGTGGTAAGGTCCTAGGGAGTGTTGCTGAACAAAGAGACCTTGGAGTGCGGGCTCATAACACCTTGAAAGTGGAATCGCAGGTAGATAGGATAGTGAAGAAGGCGTTTGGTATGCTTTCCTTTATTGGTCAGAGTATTGAGTACAGGAGTTGGGAGGTCATGTTGCAGCTGTACAGGACATTGGTTAGGCCACTTTTGGAATATTGCGTGCAATTCTGGTCTCCTTCCTAACAGAAGGATGTTGTGAAACTTGAAAGGGATCAGAAAGGATTTACAAGGATGTTGCCAGGGTTGGAAGGTTTGAGCTATATGGAGTGGCTAAATAGGCTCAGGATGTTTTCCCTGGAGTGTCGGAGGCTGAGGAGTGACCTTATAGAGGTTGATAAAATCATGAGGGACATGGACAGGATAAATAGACAAAGTCTTTTCCCTGGGTTGGGGGTGTTAGAACTAGAGGGCATAGGTTTAGGTTGAGAGGATAAATATTTAAAAGGGACCTAAGAGGCAACTTTTTCATGCAGATATATGGAATGAGCTGCCAGAGGAAGTGGTGGAGGCTGGTACAATTGCAACATTTAAAAGGCATCTGGATGGGTATATGAAAAGGAAGGGTTTAGAGGGATAGGGGCCAAATGCTGGCAAAAGGATCTAGATTAGGTTAGGATATGTGGTCAGCATGGACGAGTTGAACTGAAGGATCTGTTTCTATGCTGTACATCTCTATGACTTGATGTATGTGTGTGTGTATATATATATATATGTATATATAAAATGATTGATAATCAATCTGTGTCACCACATTATCAAGATATCTTTCATGTCTATCAAAACCTGAGGTGGGACTTGAACCTGGTTCAATGGTGTGCCTCAGGCCTCCTATGTGCAGCATATAACCTGTTTAATTTATCTAGGCATAGATTAAAGAAAGGAGGTCCTTCTATACATAGTCTTAATCTCCTCAAGGAAATGCGATCTCAATTGGAATACGGAAAGCGCCTCAAAATTGTGCATTCATCCTTGCTATTTGTTAAACATCAATGAATTATGCAGCTTGGAACAGGAAAACAATACAGAGTTGGATGAAAGGAAATATGCAACAAATACCCTTTCCGGCTGCTCACCACATGGTCTCCTCAACATTGGGAAAACCGCACGCAGACTTTGCAGAACACCCACAGTCTCTGCAGAAAAATGACCCTGAGCTTCCAGTGGCCTGTCTCTTTCACGTCCCACCCTATCCCCTGGTCAGCATCTCTGTCTCAGGCTGACTGCGGTGTTCTAGTGTAGCTTGGTGCAAGCTGGAAGAACAGCACCTCAACTTCCACTTGGGGACCCTGCAGCCTTCAGGACTCAATATTGAGTTCAATAGTGTTAGAACCTGAACACCTCCTTTATCCACCCTCCACACCTCCGGCCTTGTCGTGACATGAGCTGCTCATAGTTTCCTGAAGAAGGGCTGATGCCCGAAACATCGATTCTCCTGCTCCTTGGATGCTGCCTGACCTGCTGCGCTTTTCCAGCAACACATTTTCAGCTCTGCTCTCTGCAGAGCTAACCCACTTCCCCTCTCTTATGTTTCCCATTGTCAGTGTTTCTTTTTCCCTGAGATACTATTATCCAACTCTTCGTCATTTTCTCTCACTCTCTCTGAGCTCCATCTCCACCTATTATCTCACTCTTTCCAACACGTTCCCACTACCGCCCCCTGCTCCACAACACGCATTTCCAATGTTACCCTCTGTCTTCAGCATCAATGCAAACCTTTTTCCAGCTACAACCAGTTCTGAAGAAATTGAGAACCCGAAAGGTTAACTCTGCTTTCTCCCCCCAACATGCTGCCAGACCTGCTGAGTTTCTCCAGCAATTTCTGTTTTTGTTTCTGATCTCCAGCATCTGGGCCATTCGGTTTTTATGTACATGTTCAAGATGATAGGTTCTGGTGACAAGGAGGGTCAATGTGGAGTTGTGAGGCTCAATGTTAAGACCATCACTCTTTATATTGTCTCACCCAAGATCCGACAGTGTGGTACTCCCTCAGTATTGCACAGGAATGCCCGGCCCTGGCTGTGATGACCAGGGGAAGGTGCCCTCATAACGTAGCGAAGCAGATCAATTGCCTACTCCTTCTGTGGCTCAGTGTCAAATGTTGTTTTGGGAAACTGCTGGGAAACACCTGGGATCTTTCACGATCTTAAAAGTGCTATTCTAAATGAAAGTCGCTAGTGAAAGGTTGAGGGCCGATAGCCCAGTCTGCACATGGGAAGAACAGCACCTCATTTTCCACTTGGGGACCCTGTAGCCTTCAGGGCTCAATATCAAGTTCAATAATGTTAGAACCTGAACACCTCCTTTATCCACCCTCCACACCTCCAGCCCTGTCGTGACATGAGCTGCTCTCTACGTGACTAGAAATAGCTGCTTAAGTTTTCAAACTATTGCGAGCAACAGGATTGGAGAATTCTGCGATAGTTATGCCCCATTGTCCCAGGCATTGTTTACACTGACCTGCAGAAAATGTTGTGGAAAGTGTTGGGCAGATTTTGATCCAAAGTGACCTGCCTTAGTCCATAGTCACAGCTCCCACATGGTTGCTCTTCCACATAGGAAGGGTATTGGAGAGGGTTCAGAAAGGATTTGCCAGGGTGTTGCCAGAACTGGAGGATTTGAGTTCTAAGGACAGGTTGGATAGACTACGACTTTCTTCACTGGAGCATAGGAGGTTGACGTGAGGTTTATAAAATCCTGGGGGCATTAGAGAAGGAGAACAGCAAAAGTCTTTTTCCCTAGGGTGGTCTATTTTTGAAGTTGAGAGGGGCAGGATTTAAAAGATGTCAGGGACAATTTCTTCACACAGAGGGTGGTTCATGTGTGGAATAAACTGCCAGAGGAAGGTGTAGATGTGGGCACAGTTGCAACATTTAAAAGACATTTGGATAAGTCCATGGATAGGAAAGGTTTAGAGGGATATGGGCCAAACACTAGAAAACGAGGCCATTTTGGTTTGGGAAACTTGGTCAGCGCGGATGAGATGGGCTGAAGGGTCTGTTTCTGTGCTATATGACTCTATGACTCCAAACGCCCATCCCAATATCCATCTTCTATGTGCCCACATCCCCCCCAACTCCTCCCTCACACCCAGGGGGACCAGACTCCCTCCAGCTGGCTTTCTGCCACACCCAGCTGCTATCGTCATAAAGTTCACTCTCGGCTGAGGATGGGGAGTGTAAGAGGGAAGATAATTCCTCATCTCAAATTGCAGGGTTCCATCATATGGTCTTCCTCCACAGAACCTGTCAGCGGTGTGGATGTCTGGAAGCAGTATGCAAAGGCAATGCTGGCCTGTTGCTATGGAGATGGTGAAATACCACACACACACACACACACACCAGAATTGAATCCTCCAGACCTGCAGTGTACCAACATTGTGTTGACTTTAACCCTCGTATTACAATTGAATTTTTTTAGGAATTTATTACAGCAGGCTTTAAAATTAGATTAAAGTGCAAAATCAGCAATGCTATCACTACTACTTGCTAAATCTTCCTGTGCTTTCTGCAGAAGATGTGGTTTCTGTAAAGTGCATTCACGTAATGTTTTATGTATGTACCTGAGCTGTAATGGTGTTTTCACTTTTATAAACTTTCACCTACATTTCTCTGAACAGCTTTTACTTCCATCCAACTGCTCAGCAAATGTGCAATCACGGTGACTCACACCTTAATAGATATTAAACCAAATAAAAAAGGTTCTGCATCACTGCCCCAGGACAACCTTGATTCTTGGTCTAGTTCAAAACAATAAAAGGCAAATATAGCAATGTAGTGAAGACATCCATCCATAATTGGTCTCCGTCCATGGGAGATATCGGCATCTCTCTCTTTGCTCTCCTCAGTTCTCTATGACATTATCATTCCATCTTCTCCTATTCTTCCAGATAGTAGTGGTCATGAGTTTGGAAACTGTTATCTCAGGAACTTTAATGAATTTCTGCATTGCATCTTATAGATGGTATTGAAAACAGAAAAATGCTGGAAACACAACAGGTCAGGCAGCATCCATGGAAACAGAGCAAGCTAACATCTCAAACCTAGGTGACTCTTCACTGGTTCTGATGAAGAGTCATTCAGACTTGAAACATTAGTTTGCGTTCACTCCATGGATGCTCCCTGACCTGCACTTTTTGTTTCCCATACAGATCCAGCATCTGCAGTGTCATAGAATCCCTGCAGTGTGGGAACAGGCCATTCTGCCCAACAAGCCCACATTGGCCCTCTAAGAGTAATCCACACAAACCCATTCCTTGACATTTACCCCTGAGTAATACACCTAATCTACACATCCCTGAACACTATGGGCAATTTAGCATGGCCAATTCACCCAAACTGTACATCTTTGGACTGTGGGACACAGACACACAGACACGGGGAGAACGTGCAAACTCCACACAGATAGTCACACAAGGCTGGAATCGAACCCAGGTCTCTAGTGCTGTGAAAGAGCAGTGCTAACCATTGAGCCACTGAGCCACTCCCTAAATTGCTCCTCTCTTAGAAATGGTACTCACTGCTGCTGCTGAGTGTTGGCAGTGGAGGGAATGAACGTTGAAGATAGTAAGTTAAGATTCAGGGAGCAAGTAATGAAATGTAATTCAAGGTTACTGTGTATGTATGTGAATGCACAGAGTGTAGTAAATAAGATTTAGGTGTTACAGCCAAAGACTGTTACATGGAAACATAACGCTATGGCCAGCTGACTCAAGGGAGAACAAGACACAGTGTTCAATATTCCTGAGGGTAAGGTTTTCAGAAGAGGCAGGAGAAGTGAAGAAGTGGCAGTATTGGTTAAGGAGATCATTGCAGTGCTGGAGGAAGACGATGTCTCAGAGGATTCAAAGACACAATCAATTTGGCTCGAACCAAGGAACAAGAAGGATACAATTACATTGTTTGGGTGCCAACTAGTGGGAGGGATACAAAGGAGCATCGCAGGGAAATACAGAGGAATGTCAACATTGTGAAGACTTCAAATCCCCAAATATAATCTGAGCTACTGGTACTGAAAAGGGCAATGAGAGGCAAGTGTTCCTCGATTGTGGTCTGACTGCAGTACGAGAATAATTAACTGCCAAGTTTTTGTTGAAATTCAAACAGATAATTCAATGTTGAGTAGTCAAGATATTTCAATCAGGAATGAAATTTTCTCAGCAATACTCAAGAAGTAATTCTTTTTCTTTTTTTTTCCTTTTTTTTAAGGAGTGGAAGTAAGGCCATTCGGCCCATCGAGTCCACTCTGCCATTCAATCATGGCTGATGAGCATTTCAACTCCACTTACCCGCATTCTCCCCGTAGCCCTTAATTCCTTGTCACATCAAGAATTTATCAATCTCTGCCTTGAAGACATTTAGCGTCCCGGCCTCCACTGCACTCTGTAGCGATGAATTCCACAGGCCCACCACACTCTGGCTGAAGAAATGTCTCCACATTTTCATTCCCACCCTGAAGCCAGTTTCTCCAATCAGTGTGAGTCTGATTGATCTGTACCTTAATGCCATCCATTGTGCTTGCTGTCATTTCCCTTTATCCTTGTGGCCAGCTAATAACTATCAATCTCAGATTCATTGAGGTCGCGCCTACTTTTTTTTCTTGTGAGAGAGAGTTCTGTATATTTATCATTATTTACACACAGAAGAAGTTCTACCCTGGATGGTCTAGCTTTCACATCAATGGCATGTCCCCTGACTGAGACTCTCCAGCCAGCAGAAAACACTCATATCCACTTGATAGATTTCTTCCAAATTATAAAAACCAATGATGGCTGTCCCAGATACATCCGGACAATAACTACTACTTTAAAATTTGCAGTGTGCGTCAACAAAATATATAAAGTCATAAATAATTCAAGTTTTATTCTTGCATCTTGGTTTGTTACAAATTAAACAGTTCACTTCCGATTCCCGATTTTCACCTTACTGAATCCCATTTCCTAATGGAGACGCGATAAAGTTTAATTGCGGATGATGAAATTACTCTGAATGAGCAATCCTGTTTGAGGGTGAGACCTGTGCTTTGAGACCCATGATTGGAGACCAAGGTTTAGTGTGTGTTCCAAAATGAAATAAAGGTGAAGACAGAAAAAAGAGGAATCTTGATGAACAATGCTCACAGAAAGGTGCAGATGATTCATTCATAATCATGGACTGAAACTGGTTAGTTATGATTAAGCTGATATTACACTGAGCTGTTGATAGCCTGATGCATCACTAGCCAACACTGTCTTCTGGGTATTGTAGAGAGAGAAAGAGAGAGAGGAAGCCAAGAGTGATTGCAGGAACATGACAGGGCAGTTCAACACAATGAGGCTGACTAGTCAGCACCGGCACTGGGACAGAAGCTAATCAACATTCTCTGATGGAAAGTCATCTAGACTGCTCTCTCTCCATGGATGCTGCCTGACCTGCTGGGATTTGTTGGTTCTAGTTCCAATTTCTGCAGCTGCAGGAATTTGTTCCTATATTCTCTCATGCTGGCTCATTCACCGAGTGAAAGGTTACCTTCCTTTATTCTGGCTATCAATGTAGGTTCAGAAGCAATACCTCCCACAGCTTTCCATTTGATATTATCTGCCTGTGACCCACAAAACCTAGCAAAGAGATGACTAACATTATTAGCCTTTGAGTAAGAATAAATACACTTTACTGAGTATGCAGAGAGATTGATGTGTGATTTATTCCATTTGTACTCATAGTTGTAATTTAAGAGATTTTGTAGTAATCCAAACAACAAGAGAAAACATATTAAAGACAATCTTTCTGCACACTTTATTGCATTAAGTATAATTTGGTTGCAAAGACTTTCTATACATTTGTTATAAATTGCATTTAAAATTCACTTTGGATTGTTGGTTGGTACTTTTGCCTATTTCCCAGGCTTCCAACTGCAACCTCAAGTGTGATGTCAAATCAGGTGGTTCCTGGGAAAATAGAAGCAAACATAGGCCATTCGGCCCATCGGCCCAATGCAATCATGGATGGTCAAATACTTCAATGCTTTTGACTCAGCCCGTTCTATAACCGTGTTCATCACTGGTAACCAGAAATCTGAAAGAGTTACCAAAAATTAGAGGGACAGAATAGCAACATAAATCAGGAGTAACTTTGCCAAAGTCATAGAGTCATGTACAACGCAGAAACAGATCTTGTGATCCAACTTGTCCATGCCATCCAGATACCCCAACCCAAAGTGCCAGATGTTATCTGTCTACCCAAATGTGCAGAGGCAAAGAGGGTGGAAATGAATACATAACATAAAGATTGGGCATGCATTATTGAATTAGGAAAGTGCCAAAGATGTGATACTCCCAGGTCACTAAATAGGCAGTCTGTCAGGCTGTGGGGAACTGGTCACCAAAATGTGTCAGGTCCCCAAATAATGGAAGAAGAAGAAAAGAATGAGGATGGATCAGAGGGGAAGATACCTTCATAATACTTTCAGATATCTTTGACTAGGTATTTCATGAACAAAATTGTCCGAGTCAATTAAACAGAACGAACGTCACTCTTCCCAGCAACAGAATTGTTTGTCTTAGGCAGAGATGAAAGGGTTGGATCTCACAGCTTTCCAAAACAGTGAATAATAAATAGGCAAGGTTTTTACCCTGGGGTGGGTGAGTCCAGAACAAGAGGGCATAGGTTTAGGGTGAGAGAGAAGAGGTATAAAAGGGACCTAAGGGGCAACGTTTTTATGCAGAGGATGGTGTGTGTATGGAATGAGCTGCCAGAGGAAGTGGTAGAGGCTGGTACAATTGCAGCATTTTAAACGCATCTGGATGGGTATATGAATAGGTAGGGTTTGGAGGAAAATGGCTCAAGTGCTGGCAAAAGAGACTAGTTTAGGTTAGGGTATGTGGTCGGCAAAGATGAGTTGGACCAAAGGGTCTGATTCCATGCTGTACATCTCTATGTCTCGAAGAAAACCAATGTACATCAGTGAATAAGTGAGGGATTTTGATCATTGTGAAATGGGCCAAATGAAACAATCAAGAGTGATTGAGAGCATTTGAGAGCAAACAAAAACGGATGTCTTTACTACAGGTGTCCAATGAGACTGCCACAGACTGACTGTAGATTAGACTGTGGCTTAGCTATTAGACCAGCTTCCCAACTTTGGAATGAATTCCCAACTGATTTAGTGGTGAAGCCTTTGCCTGTTCTCAAGGAAAGCAAGAGAGGAATGAGGGTGGAGAGTCCCTTACCTCAAAGTAAGGTCAGCCATACTCTCAGTGAAGGAACATGACCAGTCTGTATTGAATCTGTAACTATGTACACATCCCCTCCAACAAACCCAAGCTCCAGTTCCATGTGGCCCGATATCATATCTCCTTACGCACATGATCAATAGTTATTCTTTGAATAAATTAATAGATTCTTGATTCCAAACTGCTCAGGAAGTTTCATGCCTCTGACCACCCAGTGACACTGTGGTGTATCCAAGTTACCAATATCACTTTAATTCCATGAGTGTTAGTTTTGCCAACTTATACGATATTTGGTCAAATTCAGTTTGAAAGTTCATATGCATAGCATCTAACACACTACTGATCAGTTATTTATAAATTTATAGGAAGAGGTATTTTACCTAGAAAGGTCCTTACAAAATTAATACAATCAGAGCATTGAAAAGCAATCTCTTATGACAAGAGGATGGCAACACAACCAGACTGCAGGCCAATCTCAAAGTGGGTTAGGAAACCATTACTGTGTCTGTTCGGTTAATGTTCTCAGATTAGGAAATTCTTTTAGCCAATATATTTTCTTCACCATGCGTGGCCTCTCCTTGACAGTCCAGACACAACTAGCATCGTAACTCTGCCTCTGTAGTGCTGCCAGATCAATCCATAAGGGGTTCTGTTGGAACATGGCCATGAGTTAAACTGTAGACAAACTTCAATTGACTGACATTATTCCGGGCTTTATTAGATGTTAGGAGCTGGACATAATACTCTTGGCCTTGCATTGTTTCTTTGAAACTTTTGATTTAGCTGCTTGTGGGTGTTCAGGAGATCAAACCTGTCTTGTAAGGCTCTAGTATTTGACGGTGATGTGAATCAGAGACTCTCCAAATGGTCAGCTGATGGAGAGAAATTTACACACTAAAACTGCATCCTTAGTCCACTCTCGCTCGCAACTGCTCAGTAGTTATTGTTTTGGTGCAAGAGCATTTATTCTGCTAATAACCTCTGCTTTGTGGATTTATTTGGCTGATCGTTTGCTTCTAGATTATCCAAGTTTGTTCTTAGTAATTAGAGCAAGAGGAAATGAGTACAGAAGTAGTAAGATCTTGCTGCAATTCTATATACTTTGATGAGTACTGGTCTTGGTCACAGCCATTGAGGAAGTACAATGCAGGCTCACCAGACTCAGTCGTGGGATGGCAGGATGTCCTATAAAGAGAGATCTTTTAAAAACATTCATTCATAGAATAAGGGCATCGCTGGCTAGGCAATATTTATTGCCCATCCTTAACTATCCAGATGGCAGTTGAGAGTCAACTGCATTGCTGCAGATCTGGAGTCACATGTAGGCCAGGCCGGGTAAGGATGGTAGATTTCCTTCCTCAAAGGGCATTAGTACACAAGATGGGTTTTTTCTAGCAATAAATACACATTCATGATTGAACTCTTATTTATTGAATTCAAAGTCCACCACCAGCTGTGGCATATTTAAACCCAGATCCCTGGATGAACAACCCAATGGTAATACTATTAGGCCATCACCTCACCCTGGGCAAGTTAGGCCTGTGTTCTCTAGAGTTTTCAAAGAATGTGAGGTAATCTTATTGAAACTTACTTTGATAGGTAGGGTAGGTGCAGGTAAGATGTTTGCCCTGGCTGAGGAGTATAGAACCTGGTGAGCACAATTTAACAATAAAGGGGATGACACTTAAGTCCATGATGTGGAGAATTTTCTTTCACTCAGATCATGAACCTTGGGAATTCCTTACCACTGAAAGCTGTGTAAACTTGTACTTTAAGCATGATTAAGGATTACCAGTGGTAATGGGGTTACATTGGCTAAAATGTGTTTCAGTAAATGCAGGGTTTCAGGGATAGGATAGGGCAGTGGATTTGGGTGGGATGCTCTTCGGAGGGTCGGTGTGGATTCACTGTGGGCTGAATGGCCTGCTTCCACACTGTAGAGATCCTTTGGTTCTATTATTCTATGAAGTATTTGATTGACCATGATCATATTACATGGTGGGGCAGGCTTAGCGGGCTATTCATGGTCCTACTGGGAGTTTTTATTGCTCAGGAATATCTTATAGTGCACAATTTCTAAAAGAAAACTTCCGATTCACATGGCTTCAGCCACCATTGTGCACTGAATTATTTTGGCCCAATGTACATCTCTGTCTCTACCCAGTTAATTTCCAGAAAATGGTGGGATTTTTATTAACCGCGTCAAACACCATAGTGACCTGTTTAAATCTGCAGCTCCTCACCTATTCTCACGTGTGTCAATAAAGCTAATCCTATTTGTAACCAAAACTCCAACACCGAAAGGAGTTTCCAATAAACTGCAAAGTAACACCCGTGCATTAAGACTCCTAATGCAGCTGGTTAGAGGCCAACATTGCTGATGGGTACTTACTGAATTTGAATGAGACAGTCAGGTATATAGGAAATTGAAACAGATGGAAGCCAGTTGCAGCTTGTGCTTCCCATAGTCAGATAATGACTGATTTACATTCTAACTCCTCATTCTGAGGATCTATCATGATTTTGCTTTCAGACAGAGCTTTCCTTTATTTTTGCAGAACCACCATACTTTGGACCAATGTTTTGTTTCTTTATCTTTTGCCTTACGTTTTAAGACATCTTTGATATTTAATCATCCACAGCCCCACCCTCTATCCTTCCATATTGCTCCTCCTGATTCTTACCCCTTTTCTAACATGTCACTTCCCCCTCTCCTCTGTTCCAACATGCAGTCATATTGGAACTGTAGGGTTAACTCTATTTCTCTCTCCCAGGTCCACTTTTCCAGCACTTTCTGCCTTTATTGCAGAGCTCCAGCATCCAACATATTTTGTTTTAACTTATCATTATACCTTCCTTTACCTCCTATTTTTGAACATCGGCTTGGCTGGATGGCTGGTTTGTGATATCAGACAGCATGGGTTCAATTCCTGCACCAACTGAGGTTATCCTGAAGGATTCCCAGCTTCTCCCTTCACCTGCTGTGAGGTGAGCCTCAGGTGAAACTATTACCAGTCGTCTCTCTCCCCTATGAGACAGCAGACCCATGGTCCAGTAGGATCGCCATGACTTTATAGAGTGATAGAGGTTTACAGCATGGAAACAGGCCCTTCAGCCCGATGTGCCCATGCTGCCCAGTTTTCATAATTAATCTCATCCCATTTGCCTGCATTTGATCCATATCCCTCCATACCTATCCCATCCCTGTACCTGTCCAAATGTTTCTTAAATGACAAAATTGTACTCACCTCCACCACTACCTCTGGTAGCCCACCTTCACACACTCACCACCCTCTGTGTGAATAAACACCTTTCTAGACTCTTTTGTATCTATCCCCTCTCACCTTAAACCTATGCCCTCTAGTTTTAGCTCCCTTACCGTGAGAAGCAATTGACTATCCATCTTTTCTATGCCATCTAATGATTTTATAGACCTCTGTAAGGTCAGCCCACTGTCTCCTATGCTCCAAGCAAAGCAGTGCCAGCCTATCCAGCCTCTCCTAATTCAAAATCTTCCAGTTCAGGTAGCATCCTAGTAAATCTTTTCTGTACTCTTTCCAGTTTAATAGTATCCTTTCTAAAGTAGGCGACCAGTAATACATGCAGTTCTCCAAATGTGGCCTCACCAACATCTTGTACAGCTGCAACAAGACATCCCAACTCTGATACTCAATGCTTTGAGCAATGATAGTTAGCATACTGAAAGCCTTCTTCACCACCCTGTCTACCAGTGACTCCACTTTCAAGGAGCGATGGACCTGTACCCTTATCTTGAACCTTATCTTGTAAAATCCATCAGTCTCTGAACTATGACAGAGCACATGGATCCAGTATGTCCAGGATCCACAACATCAGAGGGGATGGAACTCACCCTCCATTCTGCCTCAGAGGAAAATCCATTCACACTTTTCATCCAACCTCAGTTTAATAATGATCACAGTACTGGAGTGAGCTCCCCGCACACAAGTGTTTGAGTTTAAAAATTTGGGGGAATGCCATCATTAACATTCATACTGACACCACATCAAAATAAACTCTTCGTAAAATCCGCAAAATCTTCAGAACACCGGCACATTTACCCCAGAAAGTGCTGGGAATGGTTTGCAGGTTGGGTTGTAACTGTGGTGGGAGGAGAAAGGAAGAGAGCTCAATGAATCATATTGAAGAAGCTCTCACTGGGACTAGAAAATATTACAGATAAACAGCTCCGTAGGAGGGTTGTCCATCAGTTCTGTTTAGAAAGAAATTTAAGGTTCCATTGTGCTATTTAAAGAAAATTGAAAGTTGTCCCACTGTCCTCAACATCAACATTTATCCCTCAGCTAACATCAGATTATCCCACTCAGCAGCAATCCTTCCACAAGTTTCTCTCTTTAGGCACTCACTCACTCTTATCCCCCCATTCCCATCCTTAGCAATAAATGCCACCAATTCCCAGCTGCTTTCAGTTCTAACAAAGTGTCAATGGACTCAAGATGTTAACTCTGTGTCTCTTTCCACCGATGCTCCCATACTTGCTGGGTTTCTCCTGTAGTTTCTGTGTTTGTTAACCAGGTCACTCACTCAATGCTGGTTGAGGGCTCTTGCATGTACTGACAACTGCATTCGCCTACCTAACACTGCAAGTACACTCCAAACATGCTTCATTAGCTAAAAAGCACTTTCAACATCCAGGTACTTGTGATACGTGCAAGGACTGGAAATCTTTGTCCTTTAATTATGGAAATCTCTGAGAAGTATTAAAAGGTAAAGCAAATTCAGCAAAAATCATTGCACATGGCAGCTTGGAGCTTATACTTTGAGAGTGCTGTAGCATAAGTTGCTTTCCACCATGCATTCAGACACAGCAGGGAAAAATCAAATGGAAATGTTAATTCTGTGGAAAGCAAGTGAAAGGTATTTACTTGCAAAAGGTAACTTTGAATTGACTCAGTGGGACTTTCTGATATAGGTTCCGTCTACATTTAGATTTCATTTCCTCACAGACGGAAAGGCAATCAAAGCACTTTATAGTTTGGTGGAAAACAATTGACTCAGGGAGGGAAGAACTAAGCGAATTAAATTTCCCAAAAGGCAAGTCGAATGGAAGCATATTTTAAGATGTTTGAAAGCAAAAAGCAAAGATGTTGATTCAGAGGCAGAAACAATGAATACAGGAAATACGCAGCAGCTCAGAGATTATCTGAGAGAGAGAGAGAGAGAGAGAGAAACAGAGTGAACATTTCAGGTCAATGGCCTTTGGTCAGAACTAGGACAAAGGTGAAAACCCAATAGCTGAGATGTAATCGAATGGGAGGAGAGATAAGGGAAAAACAATAGAAAGCAAAACCTGTGGAAGATGGGAGGGATTAGACGATCAAAGAATTTATGGAGCACAGTCACTGCATGTGAAGCAGAATCCAGGTTGCAGGAATTGGATTATATTTGAGAGGTAACAGCACATTCTGAACTTGAGTTCCTTTCCGCTTTATTCTCCAAAGTATGGATGGAGAGTATGCAGCAGGGAGAGGATTGGAAGTAATTAGTGGTGGCAGGTGTTGCATTGTTTAATGCACTTGGGGTGAAGTTATATGTGTAAAGGCCTCTGCAAAATTATTCTTGAGATGGTCAGGCCTGATATGATTAGTGGATTATTCACATTGAAAAACTAAAATTAAGGGCTGGGAGACATTTGAGAAAAAACGTTACGGTTTAACTGTGTATCACGACTAATATCCAGTTCCATTGACTTTAGTCTTCGTTCCGCGTTTGACTGAAATCTGACATTCTGTGTTGCACTGTGACTCTGAGCATTCTCAATGCTGCTTAACTCAATCAATGATGTGTTGAGTGGTCAATCATGGCAATTGCAAGATGATTAAGCCATGAACTGGGATCCAGCCGGCAGTCTGCGATGTTTAAAATTGTCAGTTCAGAATATATTTATTGACTTGGGTTCTGTGGCGGTAATCACAGCTTAACTGTCCACGTCATTACCCCACTGAAACTGATGGCAATATCTGGAGTCTGCACACTCATATGAGAATCAAAGATTGCTCCCACTGACTCACTCTGTGCTTCAGCAAAATGGTGCTTTGCTGAGGCTCTCCCCAATCTCCAATCAACAAGAAATCTTTCAGCTGACAAGATTTTCCACTCTATTACTCTCACTCTATGAAAAACCCTGAAAAAGTTTGGTCTTGTTGAATGAGATGTAACTTGGTCTTCAGAAATGTATGAAGTTCCAAATTACTGCTAATCACGATCACTGGGCCTGAAAACAATATTTTCACTTGCACATTGTCAAATTTCTCTTCTGATGAAATGGTTCACGTGTTTGAAAAGATGTATTTTTTGAAAGATTGGTTATATTCATTTTTGCATCAATCTCTAAGCAGTCATTGTTTATTTTGAAATTAAGGGTTTCACTTCTTTTATCTTGCTGGTTTAGAGTCATTGCATCCCTACATTGTGGCAGCAGGCCATTCGGCCCACTAAGTCCACACACAGACATGGGGAGAATGTGCAAACTCCACACAGGCAGTTGGACGAGAATGGAATTGAACCCACTAGTGGGACAGCAGCACTAGTCACTGAGCCCACCCTGGTTTGTTGCCTCATTCTCCAATGTTACTGGTAGCCTATCTGTTGAATGATAAGATTGCTGCTGGTGTCCTAAAGGTCCCCTTCACTCATCATTGGATTCAAACCATCACCACATCGGGGAATGTCCATGTCATTTGGTAAGACAATCTTTGTGGATAGCTTTTCTTTGGCAGTCAGTGTTGACTACAGTTGCTTTGCCATTGAACGTGAAATCCATGCCACTATTATTCCATAGACTTTGCTTGTGCATATAATAGCCTTGGCTCAGTAACAGCATTTTCATTTATCGCAGGCGTTGTGGGCTCAGTTCCCAGGCAGTAAGTGCAGTGCTGTGAAAGATGTTGTTTTTCAGAGGAGACTTTAATATACCTTATATTAATTGATGAGGAAAAACCCCATTGCATCCATTGAAGAAGTGCAGTGTTCTCAGTGTTTTGGCCAGTACGATCCCTCAGACAATACTCAAGTCAGATTACCTGATAGGTACTTGAGCTGCAGTTTATGGAGCTGTGTTTTGAGACAATTTCCTTTCCTTATGGTTCACAGCAAGACATGCATCAAACTGTGGTTGGATATACAAAGCAGAATTCCTTCTACTTGCACTGTCACTTTGTATAGTCCAGGGGAGCATCGAGTTTCACCCTGTCTCCAACTAACCCTGGGAAACCAACTTCCTTAAAACCTAGGTGTTCACTTCACAACTTATTTGTTCCTTCAACCTTTCCTAAAACAGCTAATTTGTTACAATTATAAAGGCCATCTTCTTTATACTATTAATCACTCCTGGCCAATATTGTTTCTTTTCAATTAGTTCATGTGTTGTGACCATAATTTATTGCTCATTCCTAATTACTCTTTGGGAGGATGGTGCGAGCTGTCTTCTTGAACTGTTGCAGTCCATTTGGTGAAGGAAAACCCATTGCACTATTGCCAAAGCATCAAGTTCCAGGACTTTTCCCCAGTGCCACTGAAAGAATTGTGATATTTTTCGAAGTCAAGGTGGTGTGTGACTTAGAGGGGATTTTCCAGGGGTGTTATTCCTATATGACTGCAGGTTTTGTCCTGATGAAAGGTGGAGATCATAAGTTTGGAAGTTATTGTGAAAGGAACCTTGGTAAGTTGCTGCAGTGCATGATGTAAATGGGACATAATATAGCTATGGTGCATCAGTGATGTAGGGGAGTGTTTGTTTAAGGTGGTTAATGGGATGCTGATCAGTGGATTACTTTGTCTTGAGCTTCTCAAGTGTTGTTGCAGCTGCAGAAATCCAGGCAAGTGGGAAGCATTCCATTACATTCCTGACTTGTACCTTGATGATGGAAGTCAGGAGATGAGTTACTTGCTATGGAATCCCCCAGTTTCTGACTTGCTACCATAGCCAAAGTAGTTACACGAGTGATCTAGTTCAATTTCCACTTGATAATAACCCGCAGGATGTTCAAAGTTAAAAATCACACAACACCAGGTTGTAATCCAAAAGGCTTATTTGAAAGCACTAGTTTTCAGAGCGCTGCTCCTTCATTAGGTGGCTGTGGAGAATAAGAATGCTAGGCACAGAATTTATAGCAAAGGTTTACAGTGTGATGTAACTAAAATTATATGTTGATTGATGATGTTAAGTCTCTCATCTTTTAGAATGACCATGTTGATTTCAGTTCTTTCATATGCTAATCGCAAAACATTTTTATAAGTTACATTCTCAAGTGAACTTTCACAATTGGTGTCATGTCGACCCAGATAACGTATTTGAGGTATGAGCTGCCCTGTGTGAGGCTGTCTGTGCCACAATGGTCAGACTGATTCTAATCTAAAAAGAAACGGACTATACAGAATCTTACATGGGTTCATGCAGTTTTTGAGCAAAATAAAATTCTGCAAGTACAAATTCACCCCATAAGCTAACATATGTGTGTGTGTATGTGTGTGAGTGTGAGTGTAAAGGAGAATAAGTCCGTGAGAGGATGCATGTGTGAGTGTGGGAGTGTATGTGTGAGTGTTTGAGAGAGGGTCTATGTGAGGGTATGAGTCTATAGGAGAGTGTGTGTGTATCTGTAAGACTATGTGTGTGTGTACAGGAATGTCAGTGTGTGTGCATCTGTCTGTGTGTATGCATCTGTCTATATGTGTGTATAGTGCACTGGTGGACACCTATAGTGTGACATGAACCCAAGGTCCCGGTTGAGGCCCTCCCCATGGGTACCAAACTTAGCTATCAGCCTCTGCTCGGCCACTTTTAGTTGTTGCCTGTCCCAAAGTCCACCTTGGCGGACGGTCACCCGAAGGTCCACAGTCGAATGTCCCAGACCACTGAAGTGTTCTCTGACTGGGAGGGAATGCCCCTGTCTGTTGATTGTTCTACTGTGACCATTCATCCATTGCCATAGCCTCTGCTTAGTCTCACCAATGTACCATGCCTCAGGGCATGCTTGCCTGTAGCATATGGGATAGACAGCATTGGCTGAGTGGCATGCGTACCTGCCACGTACATGGTGGGAGGTGTCCCCACACATAATGATGGTATCTGTGTCAACACTCTGACATGTCTTGCAGCATCTATGTGACAACATTGTATGGTATTGTCCTCAAAGCCGGGCAGTTTGCTACGAACAGTTATCTGCTTGAGGTTTGGTGGCTGTTTAAAGGCGAGCATTGGAGGTGTGGGGAAGGTCTTAAGGTGAGCATTGGAGGTGTGGGGAAGGTCTTGGCGAGGTGATCATCCTCATTGGTAATGTGTTGCAGACTGCGAAGAACATGGTGCAGTTTTTCGGCTCCTGGGAAGTACTGGACAACGGAGGGTACCCTGTCGGTTGCAGTGCGTGTTTCTCTCCTGAGGAGCTCATTACGGTTCCTTGCTGTGGCACGTTGATACTGGCGGTTGATAAGTTCAGCATCATACCCCCTTCTTATGAGGGCATCCTTGAGTACTTCCAGGTGCCCATCATGTTCCTCCTCATCTGAACAGATCCTGTGTACACGTAGGGCTTGTACATAGGGGATGGCTATTTAATATGTTTCGGGTGGAAGCTGGAGAAGTGTAGCATTGTGAGGTTATCAGTGGGTTTACGGTAGAGTGAGGTGCTGAGGTGCCCATCCTTGATCAAGATGCATGTACCCAAGAATGAGACAGATAGTAGAGAGTAGTCTGTGGTGAGTTTGCTGACAGGATGAAACTCATTGATATCCCTGTGTAGTGTTTCAGTGACTCCTCGCCATGGGTCCAGAGGAAGAAAATGTCGTCAATGTACCTGGTGTATAGTATTGATTGGAGGTCCTGTGAAGAGAAGAAGTCTTGTTCAAACCTGATCATGAAAATGTTGGCATATTGGAGTGCAAATTTGGTCCCCATGGCTATGCCATGTGTCTGGATGATGAACTGGTTGTCAAAGATATAAGACGTTGTGATCTAGGATAAAGCGGATGAGTTGTAGGAGGGTGCTCGGAGATTTGCAGTTGTTGGTGTTGAGTACTGAGGCTGTTGCCTCGATGCCATCATTGTGGGGGATGCTGGTGCAGAGTGCAGAAACATCCATTGTGACGAGGAATGTTCCCAGTTCGTCTGGTCATCTGGTTCATCGAACTCCTACACACACACACACACACACACACACACACACAAACACACACACACACAGTCCTGCAGACCCATACACTCACACACACCCCCTCTCATAGACGTATACCCCTTTACATTGACTCTCACACACATATGCAGACTCTCTCACAGACACTCATACCCCACGGTGCTTTCCATACCCCCACCCACCCCAGACACACATAGGTTTGTGGGGTGAATTTGTACTTGCAGAATTACATTTTATTTTGCTCAAAAATTGCATGAATCCATATAAGGTTCTGTATAGTTTGTTTCTTTTTAGATGAGAATCAGTCTGACCATAGTGGCACAGACAGTCTCACAGGGGCAGCTCACACCTCAAATACATTATCTGGGCCGACATGACACCAATTGTTAAAGTTCGCTTGAGAATGTAACTTATAAAAACGTTTTGCGATTTACATATGAAAGAACTGAAACCAACATGGTCATTCTAAAAGACGAGAGACTTAACGAACAATCCAGGTCTTTTTCAATATATCATTTCAGCTACATCACACTGTAAACTTTTGCTATAACTTCTGTGTCTTACAATCTTATACTCCACAACCACCTGGTGAAGGAGCGGCACTCAGAAAGCTAGTGCTTCCAAATAAACCTGTTGGACTATAACCTGGTGTTGTGTCATTTATAACTTTGTACACCCCATTCCAACACCGGCATCCCCAAATCATGATCCCCAGGACGTTGATAGTGAAGGATTCAGTGATGGTCATGTCGCTGAATGTCAAGGGCCAATAATTAGATTCTGTGTTTATGAAAATAGTCATTGTTTGGTCTTGTGTGGTGCAAATGTTACTTACCATCTATTAGCCTCAGCCTGAAGCCTGTCCATGTCTTGCTACAGTTGGACAGAGACTATTTCAGTCAGGTATCTCCCTAGCCTGGCAGTCCTTGTAGGTGGTACGAAAATGCAAAGAACATGATGAACTCTTGCTCTGATGTATCCCACAATTCTCCATTGAAACCTGTTGCTTGGTGACCAGTGTTAGTTCTACCATTCAGATTGAAGGCTAACTCTTAACTTCCCAACACATCCAACACTTTACTGAGAGTAAACTAGATCTCACACTTCCCTTTTACATGATTGGCTGTTTGGAGCTTGAGATGGAAATACAGGTCTTCCCTGTAAATTCACCCCCCATTACTTTCAGGCCCCTTCATCACCTCAGCTGGATAGAAAGATAATCACTGTCTCACGCCAGTCCAACAATTCTGACATTTCATTAAAAAAAAGAAACATCCATGGAAGTCAAAAGATGAAAATCCAGATTTATTCACATCTTCCAAAATCTTCATCCAGAATACTTCGCTCATCTTATGAGGTGTCAGTTTTGGACTGGAGTGGACAAAGTCAGAATCACACCAGAACCAAGTTATTGTCCAACAGATTTATTTGAAATCATGCTCCAAAAGCTTGTGATTTCAAATAAACCCATTGGACTATAACCTGGTGTCATGTGACTCCTGACTTTGATTTAATTTAGCTATTTATCAACCTTAACTCAATGGACTAAATAATAGCAAAATAAAGATAGAGCTGGAGAAACTAAGCATGTCCGGCAGCATCTGTGGAGAGAGAAACAGTTTTAAATCCAATGAGGCTTTTCTTCAGAACTGGAATTGGAAGCAATGTCAGTTTCCTCAAATTTGCTAAAACATTTATCCTGATGTTCGAGGAGGGGAATTTCCTCTTGCTGTGAAGTTAATCAGCGTTACACTGCAAATGTCTGAAAGTGTTCCCAGAACATTGAATCTGTGTAATTGATGAGGGCAGCACGGGACTTCCAGCTAGTCAGAAGACATAACCATAAGTGGATGGGTGTTTGTAATATGCACATACTTATATGATATAATCACAGACCTCGTGCTGCTGAACATTTATTCAGACTGTTGAGCTGACGACTGTCTTCATGTAACCTTTACGAGAATGAAATAGTGTCAAAGTTTTGCTCATGTCTGCTCTGATCACGTTTAAAGTCACAGTCTGCTCTCTCATTAGCCATGATGTGGAGGAGCCAGTGTTGGACTGGGGTGGACATAGTTAAAAATCACACAACACCAGGTTATAGTCCAACAGGTTTATTCAGACACACCAGCTTTCGGGAGCGGTGTTCTGATAACTAGTGCTCTCGTTAGAGAGAGGCACAGCTGATGGCAGTGGTTTAAGCTGAGGGTCACTATGTCTCAGATAAGGGGAGAGGTTGAGAAGGGGAAATCTGAATAGTAACCTCAGCTGGTGTGGGAGACGAACCCAGCCCTTTGGTACACGGCAAACCAACCATCCAGTCAACCCTTCTGTGTGAATATAGAAAGGTTTGTGGAAAGGCATGATTTTGTTTGCAAAAGAGACCAAGTTTATTCTCCATGTCTGATAACAAGGAGCCTTTGCATTTTGAGTTAAAGCTCAAATATTCAAGAGTTAAAACTGAATAAGGACATCTCTGATTCCTGAAGCAGGTTTGGTAAAAATAAAATTAGAAAAGCCGTAACATCTTAGAACAGATTAATCAGGAGTGAATGCAAAACAATTCTCTATTTAGATTGAGGCAATTATGCTCTCTCTGTGTTAGTGCCACTAATAAAAGCCATTACAGGCAATTTGCTGGTGTCAGACGTACCATTGAGTGTATTAACCAGAATGGAGCCACAGGCTGGAGGGGAGACAATGTAAGTGGCAGTGATGATGTTGCAATCCACTTCGGGAATTCAGGTTGCTGAGGAAACAAGCCCATCGCAAGACTGACCAGGGCTCAGTCCTGCTTTCCTGCCTACCATTGGTGCGTGTGTATATGACATAGAAGCAGAATTTAAGCCATTCCGCCCATCAAGTCTGCTCCACTATTTGCTGCTATATTTCTCAACCCCACTCTCCTGCTTTCTCCCTTTGAGTTGGAAAAATTGATCCCCAACCTGTTTGGCCATGTTTTGGACACACCTTCCCAGGCCATCAGAATGGGAATCAAACCTGGATATTCTGGCTCAGTTCAGGGACACTACCTGCTGCACCACCCCTTGCAGGGCAAGTGGGCAATGTTAAAGAAGTAGCAGAATCAACAGCTGAGTCAGTGAGAGCAGTGTGAAAGGCTTCAGAAGGATCAGAAATCAGACAGTGAAGTGGGCAGAGGTATGGCAGATGGAAATTAATGTCGAGAAAGGTGAAGTGATGTACTGTGGCGGAATGGATGTGTAAGGGCAATAAGGTAAATGGTAATGTCTCTGTAGTCTACCAAAAGTATAGGGCTGCTCTCTCAGAGAGAGAGAGAGAGAGATAACTGGTGGCGGTGGTTTAACCTGAGGGTCACCACACATCAATCAAGGTGAGACCAGGAAGCAGAGGTCCTCAGTATGATCTCAGCCAGTGCAGGGATTGAACCCATGCAGCTGACATCACTGACCAGCTGTGCAGGTCAATGACATGAGATTACAGATTCTTAACATTGCTACAAGGAGGTTAAAATTTGAGTCTTTTAATCTTGCATTTATTCACCAGAACTCCTGCATTCCCGTGGCAACACACTGACCAATAAGAATCTGTCTGCCTGAACTGGGAATTATTTGACAAATAACTGACCCCCTCGGGTAAAAATGAGAAACTATAGATGGCACTAGTTTGAAAGGTGTAGCTAAGCAGAGAGCCCTTGCAGTCATATACTCAAACCCTTAAAGGTCCCAGGACAAACTGGTTAAAAAGTCAAACATTAGAATCAGGATTATAAATCAAAAACTAGAATATAAGAACAAAAAGAGTGGAAACAGGCCATTTGGCCCAACAAGTCCATACCAACTCTCTAAAGAGCATTCCACTTAGATTCACCCCACTACCCTATCACTGTAATGCTGCATTTCCCAAGGCTAATCCACCTGGCCTATACGTCCCTGGACAATTTAGCATTACCAATTCACCTAACCTGCGTATCTTTGGACTGTGGGAGAAAACTGGAATACTCAGCAGAAACCTTTGCAGACACAGGGAGAATGTGCAAACTCCACACAGACATCGCCTGTGGCTGGAATTGGACTTGGATAGCGAGTGCCATGAAATAGTAGTGCTAACCACTGAGCCACCATTCCACCCCAGCTGTGTAAAGGTAGTGGGAGATTTACCAGGATGTTAGCAGGGATAAGGAACCTCAGTTACAAAGAGCCACTGATAAAGTGGGGACCAGTGTTCTTGGAACAGTGAAAGTGAAGAGATGACCAATGAAATGTTTTGAAGGTGATCAGAGGTTTTAACAAATTCAATAGGGAAATATTATTCCCTCTGCTGCACAATGACATGAGATCACAGATTCCTAACATTGCTACAAGGAGGTTAAAATTTGAAGCTTTTAATCTTGCATTTATTCACCAGAACTGCTGCATTCCCATGGCAACACACTGACCAATAACAATCTGTCTGCCTGGTCTGGGAATTATTTGACAAATAACTGTGCTTGCTCCATCCCAAGGTCAAAGGTCACCCAACTAATCAGCAACCTCTTCCTCATGCTGTACAAAACTGTGTCCCTTTTATCAAGTCTGTTTCTAAACTCCTCATTCTCATGAGTGCCAGATTAAAAGTTTCAATTCTTGTCATTTAAGGTACAACACAAATTGGGAAAAGATCCCCCAGAGAGAATGCTTGCCCTGAAAAGGTGGTGGGAACTGATTCTGTAAATAATTTTAGAAGAAAGTTAGAGGTGGCAGGGTTACACAGAAACTGAGGTGTGGAACTAAACACCAACCGCTCTTTCCAAAATCATTCCTTCATTGTCACTGGATCAAAATCCTGACACCCCCTCCCTCACAGCACCTTGGGTTTTATTAAGGCACATGGACTGCAGCAGTTCAGTCACCTTCCCAAGAGCGAGGGACAGCCCCATCCTGTAAGTATACATCCCATAAATCAAAACAAAATCATACTTAGCCAAGTGTGGCTCAATGGTTAGCGCTACTGCCTCACAGCACCGGGGACCCAGGTTCAATTCCAGCAACAGGTGACTGTTCTGTGTGGAGTTCACATTCTCCCCGTGTCTGCACGGGTCCCCTCTGGGTATTCTGGTTTCCTCCCACTGTCCAAAGATGTGTAGCTTAAATGGATTGGTCATGGGAAATTGCTGATAGTGTCTAGGGATGTGCAGGCTAGGTGGTTTAGGAAAATACAGGGATAGGGAGGAATACTCTTCAGAGGGTCATTGAGGACTCGTTGGACTGAATCCCAGCTACCACAGTGTGGGGATTCTATGATTCAAAGTGGCCTCCTACTGCGCAATAGATGTCCAACAAGCATAAACAGGTGGTGCATAGTTTCTCTCATCTCCTGGGCTAGTTTTGATTGCCTGAGCTGAGAATGAACATTTCGGCATTTTCCATTATTGGCCAACAGTTTTTCCTCTGCTTCAGCCTCTGAAAGGACAGTGAAGTATGGAGAATGTGGGGGATTACAATTAAAACCTTAAGAAATAGGAACAGGAGCAATGATTGTGGCGTCACAGGACCTGTCTTGGTACACAACCAACATTAATGTGGAACACCTTCAGTGGGCCAGCTATTCCTCTTATTACTGTCCTGCTCCAAAATCATCAGACTCCTCTCACTGAAATCAACATTATCTTTATCACTTTTCCCTCCCTTGTTCAGACAACAGGCTTTTAAAGCCATTTTCTTGTTCCCCATCACATTCTTTCTCTCTCCCCATACTGTAGCTTGGCCCCTCGGTGTTGAACTATGAAAAGATGGGAGAAAGACCCCAGTTATTCAATGAAACCTCTTGAACTTACAACCTCTCACACCGAGAAAGAACAGGGCAGCAGACACGTGGGAATGCCAGTTCCCCTCCAAGTCACACATCATCCTGACTTGGAATTTAAGTTATCTTAATTTAAGATGAGAAGGAATTTCTTCCCTCAGTAGGAAGTGAGTCTTTGGAACTCCTTGCTGTGGGGACACAGTCCTTGTGTATATTTAAGGTTGAGATTGATTGATTCTTGATCAGTCAGGGAATCAAGGATTATGGGGAAAAGGCAGGAAAGTGGACAGAAGGAATGTCAGATCAGCCATTGAATGGTGGAGCAGGCTTGAGGGGCTGAATGGCCTACTCCTCTTCCTATTTCTTACATTCTTAAATATATCACCAAACCTTCACCATTACTGGGTCGAAATTCTGGAACTCCCTCCCCAAAAGCACTGTCATAAAGTCATAGGGATGTACAGCACAGAAACAGACCCTTCGGTCCAACCTGTCCATGCCAACCAGACATTCCAACCCAATCTAGTCCCACGTACCAGCACCTGGCCCATATCCATCCAAAACCCTTCCTATTCATATATCCATCCAAATGCCTTTCAAATGTTGCAATTGTACCAGCCTCCACCACATCCTCTGGCAGCTCATTCCATACACGTACCACCCTCTGCGTGAAGAAGTTGTCCCTTAAGTCTCTTTTACATCTTTTCCTTCTCATCCTAAACCTATGCCCTCTATCAACATCAACCTGGCCAAGGAAACACAGACTACACTAAGAGAAGAACCAAGGACACATACACCACTGAGCAGTGGCAAATAAAAATGTTTTATGTTCTTAATGAGAAAGCTGGAATCCTAAGCGTACAACAACAACATGAACGAAAAGATAGTCCAACAAGGACCATTATTTCATCCTCTTTTATCTTGGTGTCTTTGATGGTCTTCAGGAATTCTTGAGTGGAATGAATAGAGTGGCATGATTCTTCTACTAAGTATTTTAGTCTTTGGTATAATTCCTTGGTTAATTTGTATGTTGGTATTCCAGGTAACGAGACTATGGGTCTGAGGGGGGCTCCTGGTTTGTGAATTTGGGTAACCCATAGAACATATTGGACAAATAGGCAGAAAACTAGCCCCTAGGGTACATGAACATCAAGTAGCCACAATGACATGACCCACTATCACTAGTATCCTTACATACAGATGAGGAAGGACACCACTTTGACTGGGACAACACATTCATCTTAGGACAAGCCAAACAGAGACATGCACGAGAACTCCTAGAAGCATGGCATTCCAAATGGAAATTATTAACAAACACATCAATTTGGATCCCATCTGTCACCCACTGAGAAAAGAACAGGAAATGACATCACCAACACAGGAAATGGCATTGACACAGGAAATGACATCACCAGTTCAAGGAAACCTAAACAAATAAATAAAAAGCCGGCCATAACACCAGTGTTTCACTGGAGGCTCACTGATAATGTTACTTTGGATGGTAATAAAATGTCTGAAAATAAACCTTCCAGCTCAGTGAGCAAACTTACACCCAGCAGAATATAGTATGACAGCTACAGAGAAAGATCAACTCTAATACATGAGAGATCCATTCAGATGTCTGGTAACAGCAGGGAAGAGGCTGTTCATGAATCTGTTGGTATGCGTTGGTAAACTTTTGTATCTTCAACTCAACTGAAGAGTGGAAGAGCATATAATCGGGGTGGGAGGGGTCTTTGATTATGTGGACTGCTTTCCAAGGGAGCAGGAAGTATAGATGGAGGGAATGGATGGAAAGCTGGTTTGTGAGACGGACTGGGGCTACATTCACAACTCCGTAATTACTTGCAGTCTTGGGTAGAGCAGTTTCCATACCACGCTGCGATGCGTCCAGATGGGATGCTTACCATGATGAGGCACCTTCAATGCTGTACTGTTCTTTGCTCTATATTATAACAGTGAATATTATTACACAGGACAGCAGGAAAAGTAATTACCCTCATTGACACATCAACAGTGGTTAAATTGCAATGAATTGCTGGGAATTTGGCAAAGGAAATTGATGTGTGATTTGAGAGTCTGCGGGTTGAATAATGTCACCTTGAAATATTCAGTTCTACCCTGTTTAAAAAATTAATGTTATAGCACTGAAGTAATCTATCAGATGATAAGGTGTATAATAAAAGAATCCAAATCTGCCCCTTCTAAATTTGCAATCATTCAAATGTAGGAATTTATGGAGAAATGTCAAATTCTGTACATTTCCACTGTTTCATATGTTCCATATCTTCCTTTTGTTGAAAATACCATACGGTAGAATGTACACTTTACATTCTCATTAGTAAAAGCATGTAATCAAATGCAATCCTTTATCAGAGCTTGCAGGTCGGTCCTTGTTGGACTATCTTTTCGTTCAGGTTGTTGTTGTAGTACGCTTAGGATTCCAGCTTTCTCATTAAGAACATAAAACATTTTTTATTTGCCACTCCTCAGTGGTTTCGGAAAAGGTAAAAGAAAGATAAGGTCTTATTTAACAAGTAGTTAAATCTCCAAGTAAGATTTCAGAGCATTGAAGCTGTTATCCTGTGGGCAAATACCGATACTTACAATACCTACAAATGAAATGTTCTTTTGACAATTGGGTCAGAGACCACGAGAAAAGGATTAGAGGGAAGATGAGGAATCGTTAATTCTCTCCCAGCAGATGGTTTAGAACTCACTGCCTAAAATGATTGTAGATGCAGTAACCTTGAATCCATTAGTCTGGGTATGCAACCCAAAGACTAGTGTTAAAAAATGGGATGACACCAGATGGCTAGCTCAGACACAATGGGCAGAGTGGCCTCTTTTGTGCATCAAATCTTTCCATATTTGTTACATTTTTGTAGACAAGGAGTGGGAAGTGGGGGGAGAGAGAAGGGCAGTATGTGAATTGCTCTCTCGGAAAATAGCAGGAACACAATGGGATCAAAGGCTGTCATCTGTGCTGTAATGATGGTATGATTCCAATTTCCTGGTTTGTTTTTTAGATATGGTCTCAGCTTAATTAAACTCATCCTGAGGAGAGCATGGTTTATTTAAAGAGAACCACACTGCAACTTCTTCACTTTATTGCACCAAAGTCTGGACCTGCATTACATGTTGCAGATATGCAATAGGACCCAAACTGAAGATGTTACAATTTAAGAACAAGAATCTTTTTAGTCATCGTAGAATCCCTACTGAGTGGAAGCAGGCCATTCAGCCCATTGAGTCCATGCTGACCCTCCAATGAGCATCCCACCCTGCTACCCTGTTCCAGTAACTTTGCATTTCCCATGACTAATGTACCTAACTTGCACATCCCCGGTCAACTAAGGATAATTTAGCATGGCTAATCCACCTAACCTGTAAAGCTTTAGACCTAGGGAGGAAACCAGAGCACCAGGAGGAACCTCACGCAGACACGGGGAGAATGTGCAAACTCCACACAGACGGTTGCCAAAGGGTGGAATCGAACCTGGGTCCCTGGTGCTATGAGGCAGCAGTGCTAACCCACTGTCTAAAGCATTTTTTTTAAATTATGATAGTAGATGGATTTTTTTGTGCTTTGAAGCTCATTAATTTCTGATACACTTTTATCAAGATACAAACAAAATCTGAAATGTTTTAAAAGAAAAATATTCCGCCCCCATTCAACACCTTTCCCTCTGCTCTTAACATTCGGAATACAAATCCATTAGTTGTCCATCTCTCTGCAAGATCAGGTAGTGAAACTGTCCTACTTCAACATCTGTCCTGCAAAAAAACTTTCTTCAGCTTCAAAATACATATTAAGCTTTCGCAGGAAGTCTGCAAATAGAATTCTCCAGACCTCTCTGTTGACAAATTGCAAATCAGAATTAGTCTTTAGTTACACTCAAGTTGATCTTAATTGTCCGGAGTCTGTATTATCAGAATGATACAGACCTGGAATGAAGTTGGGACATTTACTGATATTCTGACCACCACAAGTTAGAAAAGACCTTTATTTTCTCAAACCAGAAGACTCTGTCTTTTATTTTAGGTAATTAAACTGTACTTTATGCATTTCGGGGTGCTATGGCAATTTTGTCAAAGGAATGTTACAGGATTAATCAGTATGCTCCATTTCTAAGGAACAATGTCAACATTTCCCAAGGAAAATGACCACTCATCCTCATAGGAAGGCATGAAATTAACAGTGGTGAGAGAATAGTGCTCAGCTCTCAATTGTGCTCTGACTCAAATATCAAGACGACAACGTTCTGATCTTTTGTTTAATATTACGCTTTTTCTTTGAAAAGAAAACCAACTAACAATGTTTTTCCTCTAAAATAGATCGCAGAGACAAAGTAGATTGAAAATATGAAGAGAAGTAATTCATTTGAAAATGCCAACGTAAATAGTTGGTTTTGAGTAAATATCTCCTTTTAGATGCAATGTTCATGTGCATTAGAGATCCTGAAATGTTAGAGGAAATGTTTCAGGGATGACTATTCATCATGGAACTAAAGTTCTGAGTTCCACATTTGTATTTCCCATTTTAACTGGCTAGTATGTTCACTCCAATGTTGCCACACCTTAAATTACAAGCCAAAGTAACTATCAATTTTCACAATACATCAGCTTACAAAACAGATCTATTGTTGAGCTCACAAACACATGGAGGGTGTACCAGCCTTTGTGAAACTAATTTCTTGATTAGTTTGTTAGTTTTTCACTTCGGCACATTCTTGGCAAACACAGTGATATGGACAATTATCAACAACCTCTGATTGTGAATCTTGTTAGCTCCCCAGTGATCTCAATTTTACTTTAAGAAATAAGGTCAGACTGTCTATACTTGCATGCTGCTGGAAAATACCAGCAAGTGACATCCTGCAGGCTCCAATATCTGTACTCTTGTTTTTCAGTCAGAAATTTGTGAATTCAAGCCACACATGGTCAGCATGTTATCAGATCTGACACTGTGGTGGAGGACTGAGGGAGCACTGTTTCAGGTGCTCTTTTGTTAAAATGTAGTCCATCAATCTGAACAGTTTTAGATAATAGTTTCAGGCACCACTCACTGAAATTCAAGGAATGCTCTAGCAACAAATACTACCCAAAGTGCCTTCCTTCTTAAACTCGCTCGTCCAATCTCATTGTCATTCACCTCCCCTAACTTGCCTCCCAATTTCTTTTTGATGTCCTTTTTTTTAAAATTACCTCTTTTCCTCCAAAAGATATCTTATTGTATTAAAGGCACATTATAAGGGAAGAATTTATGATTTTAATTTCATGACTGAAAATAATGATTTTGCAAGGCAATGAAAATGTTGTTCACATTCTCTCAACAGTAATCATCCCCAGTGACACTGCACGTGCAGAATTGATCAAATGTAGACTCTTGATTAACTGCGTTAATCTCACATTGACTCTTTGACTGGGTTATTCAAGGGGTTAAACAGAATTCTGTCCCATTCTAAGGCCACATATCTTCCTAAATTTTATTGAGAATAATTTGAGTCTAAATACTTACTTGTCATTAAATAGACAAAGAGAGGGAATTTAGTGAAACAGTGAGGAACATTTATTAATTCAGAATCACTCATTATATTAAAATAGCATTGACAACAATTCTTAAGATTTTATTTTATGTATATACATATTATGCAAACAGACAAAAATAATACAGGGAAAATTAAGCCCTCAAGTGATGACATAATTGCCTTTTTACATTTTCACGGCTGTGGAATAATTATATTTTATTATTTCCATAATTCAAAGCCATGGGAATGTTATGATTACATGGTGTAGCAAAAGTCTTTCTATGTCTACAAGAAAATGTAATTCTTAAGTCCCAGAGGCATTAGTGAGTCATGTAGATTAGTCTTTTTTCACTTGTGAGAAAGGCCGTGTATATTAGTGGCAGGGAGCAAAACACTTTCTATTCCATCATTTGGTAGGTAGGTTATACAGGTTGTGAAATCCAAATACTATATAAATTTCCATAGACTTTAGTAGAGGGTCCTTTGCATCAAAATAGTTTATCACAGTGCGAGCAGTTTAACACCTTACATTTGAATACTGGATTAGTGGTGCTGGAAGAGCACAGCAGTTCAGGCAGCATCCAACGAGCAGCGAAATCGACGTTTCGGGCTGCTTTATTCCTGATGAAGGGCTTTTGCCCGAAACGTCGATTTCGCTGCTCGTTGCATGCTGCCTGAACTGCTGTGCTCTTCCAGCACCACTAATCCAGTATTTGGTTTTCAGCATCTGCAGTCATTGTTTTTACCTTACATTTGAAATTTGGCTTAGCTTGTTTTCATACGTGTACAATATATAATTACTTACAAATTGAGCATATTTAAAAATCAATGCAAAATAATTTTAAGCAATAGTACCAGAGTTGGATGCAGCCTTTAAATCATTGTTGTGCTTTCTTTATAATTTCTGTTACATCAGAAAAGTAATCCAGCAGTGGTTGCATGGAAAAGATGGTTTCACTTTACTTAGGAGTTTACATGCTGTTTGTGTTTAAAATTAAATGAATTTAAAAGGTTAAATATCTCAGTTAAAATGTCAGCATTGATTTTTCTGAAACAGCATACATGTCTCATGCCTTGGTTGAGTAAGTTTATCTTCAGCGAGGTATTAAAGGCTGGTGTTTGAGCAGAAATAGCTGCAGGTTTAAGCCATTCAGCCCGTCAAACTCTGCTGTTCAATAAAATCATGACTAATCTTTTATTTCAACTCCACTTTCTTGTACCTTACACATATCCTTTGATTTGCTTCTTAACACGTAAAGTGGGGAATACATGTGAAGCAGCCAGTCCCTGCTGTGGTGCTGATTAAACTCCAAGCATTACAGCACGCATTTTCCTATTGAAATGTTGGAATAAATTGGAATTGAATGTGCACCTGGGGAGAATAAAATTGCAGGGCCAAAGGGATAAGGCATGGAAATGGAATCATCGAAGCTGATGTTGCAGAGGGTAGCTAGGACAGAGCACTTGGTGTACTAACATTCAGTATGCACTGATCCATGAGCAGAACCCTGCACGTGCCCTGGAGTCCTGTACCTGTCAGTATAACAATATTGGGAGAAAGTGAGGACTGCAGATGCTGGAGATCAAAGCTGAAAAATGTGTTGCTGGAAAAGCGCAGCAGGCCAGGCAGCATCCAAGGAGCAGGTGAATCGATGTTTCGGGCATAAGCCCTTAATCAGGAATGTAGTATAACAATATTGTTTGAGAAGACGCATGTGGCAGCTTGGTAAATCAATGATTGATGAAAGGTGCTTCTTCCCACAGTATTCATGGGAGTACATATGAGAATAACGCTCATTCCAATTCTAGGCATCAGTACACTGGGCCAAGTGGCCTCACATTCGACAAGGGTTAGTTGTTAACACTGGCTGTTATTAGAGAAGGGAAATGTAAGGATAGATTTTACAAAAGAACAACACAGATATTAAGCATTCAGAGGAGCTGATGAGAAATGGTCATATCACCAGATCAATAAACAAGGGCAGTGTGCTGGGGATCAGTGATCCAGGTCAGTGTGCTGGGGATCAGTGACCCAGGTTAGTGTAGTTGGGATCAGTGATCCAGGACAGTCTGCAGGGGATCAGTGATCCAGGTTAGTGTGCTGGGGATCAGTGATCCAGGTCAGTGTGCTGGGGATCAGTGACCCAGGTTAGTGTAGTTGGGATCAGTGATCCAGGTCAGTGTGCTGGGGATCAGTGATCCAGGACAGTGTTCCGGGGATCAGTGATCCAGGTCAGTGTGCTGGGGTCAGTGATCCAGGACAGTCTGCAGGGGATCAGTGATCCAGGTTAGTGTAGTTGGGATCAGTGATCCAGGACAGTCTGCAGGGGATCGGTGATCCAGGTTAGTGTGCTGGGGATCAGTGATCCAGGTTAGTGTGCTGGGGATCAGTGATCCAGGACAGTGTGCTGGGGATCAGTGATCCAGGACAGTGTGCTAAGGATCAGTGATCCAGGATAGTGTGCTGGGGGTCAGTGATCCAGGGCAGTGTGCTGGGGATCGGTGATCCAGGACAGTGTGCTGGGGGTCAGTAATCAAGGACAGTGTGCTGGGGATCAGTGATCCAGGTCAGTGTGCTGGCAATCAGTGATCCAGGTCAATGTGATGGGGATCAGTCATCCAGGTTAGTGTGCTGGTGATCGGTGATCCAGTTTAGTGTGCTGGGGATCAGTGATCCAGGACAGTGTGCTGGGGATCAGTGATCCAGGACAGTGTGCTGGATATCAGTGATCCAGGACAATGTGCTGGGGATCAGTGATCCAGGTTAGTGTGCTGGCGATCAGTGATCCAGGTCAGTGTGCTGGGGATCAGTGATCCAGGATAGTGTGCTGGGGATCAGTTATGCAGGACAGTGTGCTGGGGATCAGTGATCCAGATTAGTGTGCTGGGGATCAGTGATCCAGGTCAGTGTGCATGGTTCAGTGATCCAGGCCAGTGTGCTCCGGATCAGTTATCCAGGAGAGTGTGCTGGGGATCAGTGATCCAGGTTAGTGTGCTGGGGATCAGTGATCCAGGATAGTGTGCTGGGGATCAGTGATGCAGGACAGTGTGCTGGGGATCAGTGATCTAGGATAGTGTGCTGGGGATCAGGAATCCAGAATAGTGTGCTAAGGATCAGTGATCCAGTTTAATGTGCTGGGGATCAGGGGTCCAGTTTAGTGTGCTGCAGATCGGTGATCTAGGTTCGTGTGCTGTGGTTCAGTGATCCAGGCCAGTGTGCTGGGGATCAGTTATCCAGGAGAGTGTGCTGGGGATCAGTGATCCAGGACAGTGTGCTGGGGATCAGTGATCTAGGACAGTGTGCTTGGGATCAGTGATCCAGCTTAGTGTGCTGGGGTTCAGTGATCCAGGATAGTGAGCTGGGATCAGTGATCCTGGCCAGTGTGCTGGGGATCAGTGATGCAGGTCAATGTGATGGGGATCAGGGATCCAGGTTAGTGTGCTTGAGATCAGTGATCCAGGTTAATGTGCTGGGGGTCAGTGATCCAGGGCAGTGTGCTGGAGATCAGTGATCCTGGTCAGTGTGCTGGGGATCAGTTATCCAGGAGAGTGTGCTGGGGATCAGTTATCCAGGTTAGTGTGCTGGGGGTCAGTGATCCAGGCCAGTGTGCTGGGGGTCAGTGATCCAGGCCAGTGTGCTGGGGGTCAGTGATCCAAGGCAGTGTTCTGGAGGTCAGTGATCCTGGTCAGTGTGCTGGGGATCAGTTATCCAGGTTAGTGTGCTTGGGATCAGTGATCCAGGTTAATGTGCTGGGGATCAGTGATCCAAGACAATATGCTGGGGATCAGTGATACAGGACAGTGTCCTGGGGATCAGTGATCTAGGTCAGTGTGCTGGGGATCAGTGATACGGGACAGTGTCCTGGGGATCAGTGATACAGGTCAGTGTGCTGGGGATCAGTGATCCAGGTCAGTGTGCTGGGGATCAGTGTTCCAAGACAATATGCTGGGGATCAGTGATACAGGACAGTGTCCTGGGGATCAGTGATCTAGGTCAGTGTGCTGGGGATCAGTGATCCAAGACAATATGCTGGGGTACAGTGATACAGGACAGTGTCCTGGGGATCAGTGATCCAGGATAGTGTGCTGGGGGTCAGTGATCCAGGGCAGTGTGCTGGGGATCAGTGATACAGGACAGTGTGCTGGGGGTCAGTGATCCAGGGCAGTGTGCTGGGGATCAGTGATACGGGACAGTTACCTGGGGATCAGTGATCCAGGTCAGTGTGCTGTGGATCAGTGTTCCAAGACAATATGCTGGGGTACAGTGATACAGGACGGTGTCCTGGGGATCAGTGATCCAGGATAGTGTGCTGGGGGTCAGTGATCCAGGGCAGTGTGCTGGGTATCGGTGATCCAGGACAGTGTGCTGGGGGTCAGTAATCAAGGACAGTGTGCTCGGGATCAGTGATCCAGGTCAATGTGATGGGGATCAGTCATCCAGGTTAGTGTGCTGGGGATTAGTGATGCAGTTTAGTGTGCTGGGGATCAGGGATCCAGTTTAGTGTGCTGGGAGTCAGTGATCCAGGTTAGTGTGCTGCGGATCGGTGATCTAGGTTCGTGTGCTGTGGTTCAGTGATCCATGCCAGTGTGCTGGGGATCAGTGATCCAGGACAGTGTGCTGGGGATCAGTGATCCAGGACAGTGTGCTGGGGATCAGTTATCCAGGGGAGTGTGCTGGGGATCAGTGATGCAGGTCAGTGTGCTGGGAATCGGTGATCCAGGTCAGTGTGCTGGGGATCAGTGAACCAGGTCAGTGTGCTGTGGATCAGTGATCCAGGTCAGTGTGCTGGAGTTCAGTGATCCAGGTCAGTGTGCTGGGGATCAGTGATCCAAGTCAGTCTGCGGGGGATCAGTGATCCAGGCCAGTGTACTGGTGATCAGTGATCCAGGTTAGTGTGCTGGGGATCAGTGATCCAAGACAATATGCTGGGGATCAGTGATCCAGGTTAGTGTGCTGGGGATCAGTGATCCAGGACAGTGTGCTGGGGATCAGTTATCCAGGGGAGTGTGCTGGGGATCAGTGATGCAGGACAGTGTGCTGGAGATCAGTGATCAAGGACAGTGTGCTTGGGATCGGTGATCCAGCTTAGTGTGTTGGGTTCAGTGATCCAGGTCAGTGTGCTGGGGATCGGTGATCCAGGCCAGTGTGCTGGGGATCAGTGATCCAGGTCAGTGTGCTGGGGATCGGTGATCCAGGCCAGTGTACTGGGGATCGGTGATCCAGGCCAGTGTGCTGGGGATCAGTGATCCAGGCCAGTGTGCTGGGGATCAGTGATCCAGGCCAGTGTGCTGGGGATCGGTGATCCAGGCCAGTGTGCTGGGGATCAGTGATCCAGGTCAGTGTGCTGTGGATCAGTGATCCAGGTCAGTGTGCTGGGGATCAGTGATCCAGGTCAGTGTGCTGGAGTTCAGTGATGCAGGACAGTGTGCTGGGGATCAGTGATCCAGGTCAGTGTGCTGGGGATCGGTGATCCAGGTCAGTGTGCTGGGGATCAGTGATCCAGGTCAGTGTGCTGTGGATCAGTGATCCAGGTCAGTGTGCTGGGGATTAGTGATCCAGGTCAGTGTGCTGGAGCTCAGTGATGCAGGACAGTGTGCTGGGGATCAGTGATCCAGGTCAGTCTGCGGGGGATCAGTGATCCAGGTCAGTGAGCTGGGGATCAGTAATCCAGGACAGTGTGCTGGGGATCAGTGATCCAGGACAGTGTGCTGGGGGTCAGTGATCCAGCTTAGTGTGCTGGGGATCAGTGATCCAGGATAGTGTGCCCGGGATCAGTGATCCACGCCAGTGTGCTGGGGATTGGTGATCCAGGCCAGTGTGCTGGGGATCAGTGATCCAGCTTAGTGTGCTGGGGATCAGTGATCCAGGATAGTCTGCTCTCAATCAGTGTATTGGGGATTAGTGATCCAGGCCAGTGTGCTGGGGATTAGTGATCCTGGCCAGTGTGCTGTGTATAAGTGATCCAGGTCAGTGTGCTGGGGAAGAGTGATCCAGGCCAGTGTGCTGGGGATTAGTGATCCAGGCCAGTGTGCTGGGGATCAGTGATCCAGGACAGTGTACTGGGGATCAGTGATCCAGGACAGTGTACTGGGGATCAGTTATCCAGGGGAGTGTGCTGGGGATCAGTGATGCAGGACAGTGTGCTGGAGATCAGTGATCTAGGACAGTGTGCTTGGGATCGGTGATCCAGCTTAGTGTGTTGGGTTCAGTGATCCAGGCCAGTGTGCTGGGGATCGGTGATCCAGGCCAGTGTGCTGGGGATCAGTGATCCAGGCCAGTGTGCTGGTGATTGGTGATCCAGGCCAGTGTGCTGGGGATCAGTGATCCAGGTCAGTGTGCTGTGGATCAGTGATCCAGGTCAGTGTGCTGGGGATCAGTGATCCAGGTCAGTGTGCTGGAGTTCAGTGATGCAGGACAGTGTGCTGGGGATCAGTGATCCAGGTCAGTGTGCTGGGGATCGGTGATCCAGGTCAGTGTGCTGGGGATCAGTTATCCAGGTCAGTGTGCTGTGGATCAGTGATCCAGGTCAGTGTGCTGGGGATCAGTGATCCAGGTCAGTGTGCTGGAGCTCAGTGATGCAGGACAGTGTGCTGGGGATCAGTGATCCAGGTCAGTCTGCGGGGGATCAGTGATCCAGGTCAGTGAGCTGGGGATCAGTAATCCAGGACAGTGTGCTGGGGATCAGTGATCCAGGACAGTGTGCTGGGGGTCAGTGATCCAGCTTAGTGTGCTGGGGATCAGTGATCCAGGATAGTGTGCCCGGGATCAGTGATCCACGCCAGTGTGCTGGGGATTGGTGATCCAGGCCAGTGTGCTGGGGATCAGTGATCCAGCTTAGTGTGCTGGGGATCAGTGATCCAGGATAGTCTGCTCTCAATCAGTGTATTGGGGATTAGTGATCCAGGCCAGTGTGCTGGGGATTAGTGATCCTGGCCAGTGTGCTGTGTATAAGTGATCCAGGTCAGTGTGCTGGGGAAGTGATCCAGGTCAGTGTGCTGGGGATCAGTGTTCCAGGTCAGTGTGCTGGGGATTAGTGATCCAGGCCAGTGTGCTGGGGATCAGTGATCCAGGACAGTGTGCTGGGGATCAGGGATCCAGTTTAGTGTGCTGGGAGTCAGTGATCCAGGTTAGTGTGCTGCGGATCGGTGATCTAGGTTCGTGTGCTGTGGTTCAGTGATCCATGCCAGTGTGCTGGGGATCAGTGATCCAGGACAGTGTGCTGGGGATCAGTGATCCAGGACAGTGTGCTGGGGATCAGTTATCCAGGGGAGTGTGCTGGGGATCAGTGATGCAGGTCAGTGTGCTGGGAATCGGTGATCCAGGTCAGTGTGCTGGGGATCAGTGATCCAGGTCAGTGTGCTGTGGATCAGTGATCCAGGTCAGTGTGCTGGAGTTCAGTGATCCAGGTCAGTGTGCTGGGGATCAGTGATCCAAGTCAGTCTGCGGGGGATCAGTGATCCAGGCCAGTGTACTGGTGATCAGTGATCCAGGTTAGTGTGCTGGGGATCAGTGATCCAAGACAATATGCTGGGGATCAGTGATCCAGGTTAGTGTGCTGGGGATCAGTGATCCAGGACAGTGTGCTGGGGATCAGTTATCCAGGGGAGTGTGCTGGGGATCAGTGATGCAGGACAGTGTGCTGGAGATCAGTGATCAAGGACAGTGTGCTTGGGATCGGTGATCCAGCTTAGTGTGTTGGGTTCAGTGATCCAGGTCAGTGTGCTGGGGATCGGTGATCCAGGCCAGTGTGCTGGGGATCAGTGATCCAGGTCAGTGTGCTGGGGATCGGTGATCCAGGCCAGTGTACTGGGGATCGGTGATCCAGGCCAGTGTGCTGGGGATCAGTGATCCAGGCCAGTGTGCTGGGGATCAGTGATCCAGGCCAGTGTGCTGGGGATCGGTGATCCAGGCCAGTGTGCTGGGGATCAGTGATCCAGGTCAGTGTGCTGTGGATCAGTGATCCAGGTCAGTGTGCTGGGGATCAGTGATCCAGGTCAGTGTGCTGGAGTTCAGTGATGCAGGACAGTGTGCTGGGGATCAGTGATCCAGGTCAGTGTGCTGGGGATCGGTGATCCAGGTCAGTGTGCTGGGGATCAGTGATCCAGGTCAGTGTGCTGTGGATCAGTGATCCAGGTCAGTGTGCTGGGGATTAGTGATCCAGGTCAGTGTGCTGGAGCTCAGTGATGCAGGACAGTGTGCTGGGGATCAGTGATCCAGGTCAGTCTGCGGGGGATCAGTGATCCAGGTCAGTGAGCTGGGGATCAGTAATCCAGGACAGTGTGCTGGGGATCAGTGATCCAGGACAGTGTGCTGGGGGTCAGTGATCCAGCTTAGTGTGCTGGGGATCAGTGATCCAGGATAGTGTGCCCGGGATCAGTGATCCACGCCAGTGTGCTGGGGATTGGTGATCCAGGCCAGTGTGCTGGGGATCAGTGATCCAGCTTAGTGTGCTGGGGATCAGTGATCCAGGATAGTCTGCTCTCAATCAGTGTATTGGGGATTAGTGATCCAGGCCAGTGTGCTGGGGATTAGTGATCCTGGCCAGTGTGCTGTGTATAAGTGATCCAGGTCAGTGTGCTGGGGAAGAGTGATCCAGGCCAGTGTGCTGGGGATTAGTGATCCAGGCCAGTGTGCTGGGGATCAGTGATCCAGGACAGTGTACTGGGGATCAGTGATCCAGGACAGTGTACTGGGGATCAGTTATCCAGGGGAGTGTGCTGGGGATCAGTGATGCAGGACAGTGTGCTGGAGATCAGTGATCTAGGACAGTGTGCTTGGGATCGGTGATCCAGCTTAGTGTGTTGGGTTCAGTGATCCAGGCCAGTGTGCTGGGGATCGGTGATCCAGGCCAGTGTGCTGGGGATCAGTGATCCAGGCCAGTGTGCTGGTGATTGGTGATCCAGGCCAGTGTGCTGGGGATCAGTGATCCAGGTCAGTGTGCTGTGGATCAGTGATCCAGGTCAGTGTGCTGGGGATCAGTGATCCAGGTCAGTGTGCTGGAGTTCAGTGATGCAGGACAGTGTGCTGGGGATCAGTGATCCAGGTCAGTGTGCTGGGGATCGGTGATCCAGGTCAGTGTGCTGGGGATCAGTTATCCAGGTCAGTGTGCTGTGGATCAGTGATCCAGGTCAGTGTGCTGGGGATCAGTGATCCAGGTCAGTGTGCTGGAGCTCAGTGATGCAGGACAGTGTGCTGGGGATCAGTGATCCAGGTCAGTCTGCGGGGGATCAGTGATCCAGGTCAGTGAGCTGGGGATCAGTAATCCAGGACAGTGTGCTGGGGATCAGTGATCCAGGACAGTGTGCTGGGGGTCAGTGATCCAGCTTAGTGTGCTGGGGATCAGTGATCCAGGATAGTGTGCCCGGGATCAGTGATCCACGCCAGTGTGCTGGGGATTGGTGATCCAGGCCAGTGTGCTGGGGATCAGTGATCCAGCTTAGTGTGCTGGGGATCAGTGATCCAGGATAGTCTGCTCTCAATCAGTGTATTGGGGATTAGTGATCCAGGCCAGTGTGCTGGGGATTAGTGATCCTGGCCAGTGTGCTGTGTATAAGTGATCCAGGTCAGTGTGCTGGGGAAGTGATCCAGGTCAGTGTGCTGGGGATCAGTGTTCCAGGTCAGTGTGCTGGGGATTAGTGATCCAGGCCAGTGTGCTGGGGATCAGTGATCCAGCTTAGTGTGCTGGGGATCAGTGATCCAGGTCAGTGTGCTGGGGATCAGTGATCCAGGTCAGTGTACTGGGGATCAGTGATCCAGGACAGTGTACTGGGGATCAGTGATCCAGGTCAGTGTACTGTGGATCGGTGATCCAAGTCATTGTGCTGGGGATCAGTGATCCAGGTCAGTCTGCTCATGATCTGTGATACAGGTCTGTGTCATGGGGATCAATGATTCAGTACACTGTGGTGGGGATCACTGAGCCAGGATAGTGTGCTGGGGATCACTGAGCCAGGATAGTGTGCTGGGGATCAGTGATCCAGGTCAGTGTCCTGGGGATCGGTGATCCAGGCCAGTGTGCTGGGCATCAGTGATCCAGGTCAATGTGATGGGGATCAGTCATCCAGGTTAGTGTGCTGGGGATTAGTGATCCAGGTTAGTGTGCTGCGGATCGGTGATCTAGGTTCGTGTGCTGTGGTTCAGTGATCCAGGTCAATGTGATGGGGATCAGTCATCCAGGTTAGTGTGCTGGGGATTATTGATCCAGGTTAGTGTGCTGCGGATCGGTGATCTAGGTTCGTGTGCTGTGGTTCAGTGATCCAGGCCAGTGTGCTGGGGATCAGTGATCCAGGCCAGTGTGCTGGAGATGAGTTATCCAGGAGAGTGTGCTAGTGATCAGTGATCCAGGATAGTGTGCTCGGGATCAGTGATCCAGGACAGTGTGCTGGGGATCAGTGATCCAGGTCAGTGTGCTGGGGATCAGTGATCCAGGATAGTGTGCTCGGGATCAGTGATCCAGGACAGTGTGCTGGGGATCAGTGATCCAGGATAGTGAACTGGGATCAGCGATCCAGGACAGTGTGCTGGGGATCAGTGATCCAGGATAGTGAACTGGGATCAGCGATCCAGGACAGTGTGCTGGGGATCAGTGATCCAGGTTAGTGTGCTGAGGATCTGTGTTCCAGGTCAGTGTGCTGGGGATCTGTGTTCCAGGTCAGTGTGCTGGGGATCAGTGATCCAGCTTAGTGTGCTGGGGATCAGTGATCCAGGTCAGTGTGCTGGGGATCAGTGATCCAGGTCAGTGTACTGGGGATCAGTGATCCAGGACAGTGTACTGGGGATCAGTGATCCAGGTCAGTGTACTGTGGATCGGTGATCCAAGTCATTGTGCTGGGGATCAGTGATCCAGGTCAGTCTGCTCATGATCTGTGATACAGGTCTGTGTCATGGGGATCAATGATTCAGTACACTGTGGTGGGGATCACTGAGCCAGGATAGTGTGCTGGGGATCACTGAGCCAGGATAGTGTGCTGGGGATCAGTGATCCAGGTCAGTGTGCTGGGGATCAGTGATCCAGGCCAGTGTGCTGGGGATCGGTGATCCAGGCCAGTGTGCTGGTGATTAGTGATCCAGGTCAGTGTCCTGGGGATCGGTGATCCAGGCCAGTGTGCTGGGCATCAGTGATCCAGGTCAATGTGATGGGGATCAGTCATCCAGGTTAGTGTGCTGGGGATTAGTGATCCAGGTTAGTGTGCTGCGGATCGGTGATCTAGGTTCGTGTGCTGTGGTTCAGTGATCCAGGTCAATGTGATGGGGATCAGTCATCCAGGTTAGTGTGCTGGGGATTATTGATCCAGGTTAGTGTGCTGCGGATCGGTGATCTAGGTTCGTGTGCTGTGGTTCAGTGATCCAGGCCAGTGTGCTGGGGATCAGTGATCCAGGCCAGTGTGCTGGAGATGAGTTATCCAGGAGAGTGTGCTAGTGATCAGTGATCCAGGATAGTGTGCTCGGGATCAGTGATCCAGGACAGTGTGCTGGGGATCAGTGATCCAGGTCAGTGTGCTGGGGATCAGTGATCCAGGATAGTGTGCTCGGGATCAGTGATCCAGGACAGTGTGCTGGGGATCAGTGATCCAGGATAGTGAACTGGGATCAGCGATCCAGGACAGTGTGCTGGGGATCAGTGATCCAGGATAGTGAACTGGGATCAGCGATCCAGGACAGTGTGCTGGGGATCAGTGATCCAGGTTAGTGTGCTGAGGATCTGTGTTCCAGGTCAGTGTGCTGGGGATCTGTGTTCCAGGTCAGTGTGCTGGGGATCAGTGATCCAGCTTAGTGTGCTGGGGATCAGTGATCCAGGTCAGTGTGCTGGGGATCAGTGATCCAGGTCAGTGTACTGGGGATCAGTGATCCAGGACAGTGTACTGGGGATCAGTGATCCAGGTCAGTGTACTGTGGATCGGTGATCCAAGTCATTGTGCTGGGGATCAGTGATCCAGGTCAGTCTGCTCATGATCTGTGATACAGGTCTGTGTCATGGGGATCAATGATTCAGTACACTGTGGTGGGGATCACTGAGCCAGGATAGTGTGCTGGGGATCACTGAGCCAGGATAGTGTGCTGGGGATCAGTGATCCAGGTCAGTGTGCTGGGGATCAGTGATCCAGGCCAGTGTGCTGGGGATCGGTGATCCAGGCCAGTGTGCTGGTGATTAGTGATCCAGGTCAGTGTCCTGGGGATCGGTGATCCAGGCCAGTGTGCTGGGCATCAGTGATCCAGGTCAATGTGATGGGGATCAGTCATCCAGGTTAGTGTGCTGGGGATTAGTGATCCAGGTTAGTATGCTGCGGATCGGTGATCTAGGTTCGTGTGCTGTGGTTCAGTGATCCAGGTCAATGTGATGGGGATCAGTCATCCAGGTTAGTGTGCTGGGGATTATTGATCCTGGTTAGTGTGCTGCGGATCGGTGATCTAGGTTCGTGTGCTGTGGTTCAGTGATCCAGGTCAATGTGATGGGGATCAGTCATCCAGGTTAGTGTGCTGGGGATTATTGATCCTGGTTAGTGTGCTGCGGATCGGTGATCTAGGTTCGTGTGCTGTGGTTCAGTGATCCAGGCCAGTGTGCTGGGGATCAGTGATCCAGGCCAGTGTGCTGGAGATGAGTTATCCAGGAGAGTGTGCTAGTGATCAGTGATCCAGGATAGTGTGCTCGGGATCAGTGATCCAGGACAGTGTGCTGGGGATCAGTGATCCAGGTCAGTGTGCTGGGGATCAGTGATCCAGGTCAGTGTGCTGGGGATCAGTGATCCAGGATAGTGTGCTCGGGATCAGTGATCCAGGACAGTGTGCTGGGGATCAGTGATCCAGGATAGTGAACTGGGATCAGCGATCCAGGACAGTGTGCTCGGGATCAGTGATCCAGGATAGTGAGCTGGGATCAGCGATCCAGGATAGTGTGCTCGGGATCAGTGATCCTGGCCAGTGTGCTGGGGAAGTGTGATCCAGGTCAGTGTGCTGGGGATCAGTGATCCAGGACAGTGTGCTGGGAATCTGTGATCCAGGACAGTCTGCTGGGGTCAGTGATCAAGGACAGTGTGCTGGGGATCAGTGATCCAGGTCAGTTGTGCTGGGGATCAGTGATCCAGGTCAGTGTGCTGGGGATCAGTGATCCAGGTTAGTGTGCTGGGGATCAGTGATCCAGGACAATATGCTGGGGATCAGTGATACAGGACAGTGTCCTGGGGATCAGTGATCCAGGTCAGTGTGCTGGGGATCAGTGATCCAAGACAATATGCTGGGGATCAGTGATCCAGGTCAGTGTTCTGGGGTTCAGTGATACAGGACAATGTGCTGGGGATCAGTGATCCAGCTTAGTGTGCTGCGGATCTGTGATCCAGGTCAGTGTGCTGGGGATCAGTGATCCAGGTCAGTGTGCTGGGGATCAGTGATACAGGTCAGTGTCCTGGGGGTCAGTGATCCAGAGCAGTTTGCTGGAGTTCAGTGATACAGGACAATGTGCTGGGGATCAGTGATCCAGGTTAGTGTGCTGGGGATCAGTGATCCAGGTCAGTCTGCGGGGGATCAGTGATCCAGGTTAGTGTGCTGGGCATCAGTGATCCAGGTTAGTGTGCTGGGAATCAGTAATCCAGGATAGTGTGCTGGGGATCTGTGTTCCAGGATAGTGTGCTGGGGATCAGTGATTCGGGACTGTGTGCTGGGGATCTGTGATCCAGGCCAGTGTGCTGGGGATCTGTGATCCAGGCCAGTGTGCTGGGGATCTGTGATCCAGGTCAGTGTGCTGGGGATCAGTGATCCAGGACTGTGTGCTGGGGATCTGTGTTCCAGGTCAGTGTGCTGGGGATCGGTGATCCAGGTCAGTGTGCTGGGGATCAGTGATCCAGGTCAGTGTGCTGGGGAACAGTGATCCAGGTCGGTGTGCTGGGGTCCAATAATCCAGGCCAGTGTGCTGGGGATCAGTGATCCAGGTCAGTGTGCTGGGGATCAGTGATCCAGGTCAGTGTGCTGGTGATCAGTGATCCAGGACAGTGTGCTGGGGATCAGTGATCCAGGTTAGTGTGCTGAGGATCTGTGTTCCAGGTCAGTGTGCTGGGGATCAGTGATACAGGACAGTGTACTGGGGGTACAAATTCAAAACTCACCACAGCAGCTAGTGGAACTTAAGTTCAGTTAATTAATTAATGTTTCTTTTTTAAATCTGGAATTGAAATTGTATATCTGTAATAATGAGTCTCTAAGTTATCATCATTTGTTCTTATAAGGTCTCGAAGGCTCCACTACCCTTCCTTGATCTGCCTCCAGTTCCCTGGCAGTATGTTTGATTGTTAGCTACTTTCCAGAGCAATTAAAGAAATGTTGCAATGTTCATGTGGCCCGTGTGGAGTTGGCCACTTGGTGGTTTGCAGTGCAGAGCGATGCCAATAGCATGGGTTCAATTCCCACAATGGCTGAGGTTACCCTGAAGCACTCTCCTCTCACCTGAGGAGTGGTGACCCTCAGCTTAAGTCACCACCAGCTCTCTCTGTCTCTCTCTCTAATGTGGTCAGACTATTCTTTTGCTTTTTTCCAGCTAGGAACTAATTTTAAACCACTTGAAGCACCTCGTGTCAATCGGTGAATTTACCAAGCTGCCAATATGTCTTCTCAAACAATACTGTTATACTGGGAGAAAGTGAGGACTGCAGATGCTGGAGATCAGTGTCAGAAAGTGTGGCGCTGGAAAAGCACAGCAGGTCAGGCAGCATCCAAGGAGCAGGAGAGTCGACGTTTCGAGCAAAAGCCCTTCATCAGTTTTATTGATAGGTAGAGGACTCCTGGGCATGTGCAGAATTTCTGCTCAGTGATCAGTGCATACTGAATGTGAGTACATCAAGTGTTCTGTCCGTGCTACAGAAATATTTAACTTTGAGTGCAAAACCTTTGGGGTCACAATGCTGGACCTCCCAGTCAGAGTTCACAGGTCCCGCACCACATTTAAAAATTGAATCCAATATATATATTTTTTATCCTGTTTCAGGAGTGACTTAAAGCCCAACTGATTCCCTAGAGAAGAGAAAATGTGTGTTTCCCAATTTGCTCTGAGCTACCTGTAATTCCATCTCCACACAGCATGGCAGGCTATTAGTGCCTTCACATCCAACAGAGAGAGGCAACAAACCCTGCCTTGTCAGGCAATGGTAACTCAGTGGTTGGCACTGCTGCCTCACAGCGCCAGGGACCCGGGTTTGATTCCACCTTCGGGCGACTGTCTGTGTGGAATTTGCACATTCTCCCCGTGTCTGTGTGCTCCGGTTTCCTCCCACAATCCAAAGATGTGCAGGTTAGGTGAACTGGCTGTGGAAAATTGCCCATAGTGTTCAGGGATGTGCAGGCTCGGGTAGTGGAGGTGGGTCTCTATGTGACGCTGTTAGGAAGGTCAGTGTGGACTCGGTGGGCCGAATGGCCTTGCTTCCACACTGTAGTGATTCCACAAAATCACGCAACTGCAAGGATCACAACCTCCTGGGGACACTCTGACATCTGCCCACCACCCCAAACTTTAGTTAACTTAGACCCTGCATCCAGCCACCATACACCAACCTGCGCTTTAATGTGAAGAGCAATTTCACACAGAGAGACATATGAAAAATGGACACCAAGGAGGAAATGCGAGGCAAGCAAAGTTTGGTCAAAGAGATGGGTCTAGAATACAGTATTTTGAAGTGATAGTGCAGCAGCACCTTGCATCAGTGCAAATGTGATCACACAACACAGCAGCAGGGAAAAGACTCCATGACTTGGAAGGCAGGAACTATACACTGTATTTAGCCCATGGCTGGTTCATAGTGGATCTTGCTTTTTGCATAGACTTTCTTTGTTAGCTGTAACTTTGTATTCCTTGCTCTGTTCAATCACTGTACTTAGATACATGTGACAATAATAAACCAAATCAAAATTCTCTGCCTGAACAAATCCATTAGGTCCACAAGTCAGTTAAGACCTTCTGCTGGATATGGGCTTGGGGTGTCAGGAGAAGACTCTGAGCTGGTAAAACTTCATATTTTGGATACAATTCAAGAGATGTTCACCCTGGATCCTTCACTTTGATCCCAGATATCAGTAAAAGAACACATCAGTGGGTGCTTGGGGTAGTGCTCCTACCTCAGTGTGAGAAGGCTTTAAGTCCTTCCTATTCTGGAGTGTACCAAGACAGGTTTGTCTTAAAGGTTCCCGATGTGGTTTGCAGCTCACTGTCAGTGTTCCGAACTTCAGGCCAGGTTAGAGTCCCAGCAGGGTGCTGTATATTTGTTTAGAGATGTCATTACACACCTCAGGAGCAGGTGGGACTTGACCCTGAGTCTCCTGATCCAGAGGTGGGGGCATTAACGCTGGTCCCTGAAAAGCTTCCAGCACTGAACTATACCTGAACAGGTTAATAACTGGTGGATCGCTACTGATATGCTGTCAGTTGTGTAAAATGAGATTAGATTAGATTCCCTACAGTGTGGAAACAGGCCCTTCGGCCCAACAAGTCCACACTGACCCTCTGCAAGGGTAACCCACCCAGATCCATTTCCCTCTGACGAATGCACCTAACACTATGAGTAATTTAGCATGGCCAATTCACCTGACCTGCACATCTTTGGAGTGTGGGAGGAAACGGGAGCACCCAGTGGAAACCCACGCAGACACGGGGAGAACGTGCAAACTCCACACAGACAGCCACTCAACGCTGGAATCAAACCTGGGTCCCTGGTACTGTGACTAACCACTGAGCCACCATGCTGTATAGGTATGACTTATCATGCGAGATTCTGAGTGAAGGGCCTGAATATGGTAGGCCTAACAAATGATGAATGGCTGAGAATCCTGTGATTGTATTCATTAGAGTTAAGAAGGTTGAGGGGAGATCCAATAGAAACTTACAGGTAATGCATGACTTAGAAAGGGTGAACGCTGGGAATTTGTTTCCGTCAGACAGGGAGACTAGGACCTGTGTGCACAGCCTTAGAATTAGAGGGGGTCAATTTAGAACAGCAATGAGGAGACATTTCTTCAACCAGAGAGTGGTGGGTCTGTGGAATTCATTGCCATGGAGCGCAGTGGAGGCCGGGACGTTAAATGTCTTCAAGGCAGAGATTGATAAATTCTTAATCTCACAAGGAATTAAGGGATACAGGGAGAGTGTGGGTAAGTGGCGTTGAAATGCCCATCAGTCATGATTAAATGGCAGAGTGGACTCGATGGGCCGAATGGCCTTACTTCAACTCCTATTTCTTATGGTCTTATCATTTCATTGGGTGAAAACCTATCTCCCACCCCCACCCTCACTCCCACATTATCACTTCTCTTACCCAGTATTTTCTGTACACTAAGTAACAATGTCATTCAAGGTAAGAAGGGAGGATTGGGGTTGCACCTACCCGTGCCTTTTCTGTGCAGCATGTACAGTAGTTCCCCTGGAAAGTTACCTGAGATGGTACTCTCTTGTGGGATACAGCAGCTCCTGAAATCAGGGAAGGAAACTGAAAGATACTCACCCCAAGTGTTTGCTGATGTGCGGCTTGAGCTTTCATGTTGTGGAGCTGACTATTTAGGCGGGGCTCAGACCTCATTTCCCCTTCTGATTTATCGCTTCCAACATTCAGGCTGATGACCATCTGTCTCAATCCAGTTTCACCCCGACTGATCCAAATACCCGAACCTTACACCGGGTGAGCTGCTGTCCAAACAGCGGAAAATAAAGACACACTTTCTGAGTGACAAACTAAGGTCACATTTTCCAATCACAGGTTTTCAGCTACAGCCGAAGTTTCCGATTTTATCAAAACCACGCGCTGTAACCCCATTCCTTTTTAAATATACAAAGCGATACTAAAGGTTATGCAGATAATCGCTGGGAATCTCCAGAAACTGGGATGCCTTTAGCTGATGGATATTTCAAATCTTAGTCAATTTTTCTTCTAAAGTCCACCCAGCATTGACTCTTGTGAGAATGAAAAAAAATAGCAGTTCAGCAGCTGACGCTAGTATTTCTGTCTGGTGAGTGAACGTGTTATTTTAAAGGTATATTCATAGGATAGTGTTAACATTTATGGTCGAGACGGGAGTGTGCCTATCCTTCCTGATTTTTTTTTCTTCTTGAATCAGGAACATTAAGTAAATCTATTTCCCACTGTTGAGATTCACCAGCTGTCAATAAATCAGGACTGGGCTGATATTATGTACTTTTTTAGGGCGGCTCATTCACTTTTCAAAGTGTATCCACCTCCCCCGCTGAAATGTACTGTTTGATTTATTTCACTCTCCCCCTGCAGCGTGTGTGGGGGTAGGGGGTGGGGGCGTGTTATGTGCTTTGTCGACTTAAACATTCCATTTAAACAACTCGTTCACAAAACTCAACCCAACACACACACACTCCTCCACGTCTCAAACTGTGCCACCGAGTTTGAGATAATTCGGTCCCGGGAACTGCTCCAATCATTACATGGAAAACGGTCTTTATCTGCGTGTAACATTTGGAGTCTACCCTCGTTTACTGGTTGAGGGAATCCCATTTTTCCTTTCAGCTTGGAGAGTGTAGGGAAGGGGAAATTGCAGCGTGAGGGGTTCAGGCAAAATTGAGATGTTGCCGGGTAGTTTCTGTCAGATGACATGACGTGACAGAGACAGAGAGTGAGGAGAGTTCGCTGTGCGTGTCTCGGTGTCGATTTCAAACCAGTTGCCAAGTGAAAGTAACAACCTCCCTCTTGACTGACACTCTCTCGTCCAATTAAGCATAGCCTCTGGTTTTCCTCCGCCCACATGGTGTTGGAGAGACCAATCAGTATCGCCTATGGGTGGGGTTTCTGCTCTTCGCTACTTTCCTGATCAGACACATGTCTTTGTCACATTTGACTGGTTTACAACTCAATACTCAGTGCATTCTCTGCAGATCTCCACAAGCGGCACCTCAACCACCTCTCTCGTTTCACTGGTGAGTCTCCCCACCAGAATTTGTTGTTTAAAGACTGTTTTTTGCTGCCACTAGATTTGTTCTTGAAAATTCTCCACTTATAATTTATTGTCGTTGTTTAAAGATTACTTTCTGAAGAACAGGCACACCAGACTCAAATTATTTTTTCTTCTGCATTGACGCTGTCAGACCTGCTGAGTTTATTTCAAGCATCCGCAGTATTTTGTCTTTATTAAGGATTATTTCTGCTGGAGCGAGAGTTAATCTACTTTAAGGGAAGTGTTTGTTTTCCTTAAAGAAGCACAAATCTAGACTTTAAAAATGTATTCCCCCCCCCCCCCCCCGCTTCAGCCATGAGATGATGTGTTAAAACTCTGGATTGTTTCCCATTCCCATTGATGTGCGTGGGATTGGGATCCGTTCTGCAACTGGTTCCGAAACCTGTTTCAATCTGAGAAGTAATCGCTGTGACATTCCGAGCATTCACAGAATGATGCTGAGAGTGAAGCAGATGCTGACGATGTATATTCCAGTCCTGGGTAACAAAGCATGGACTTGTGTGTGTTCCTGAACTTCATGCCCTTTTGTTGCCAAGAGGGTTACAAGGGGGAAGGTACAGCAGTCTCCTTCTGGGTCTGCAAAGCTCCTTATTTCTTTGACGGCAGAATCATGTTTATTAAGCAACCGGACGTCAGAGGTTCCCTTTGTCTCTGGATCGTCTTCTGTAAAATTCCTGATGCGGTTGCAATGGAACCACCTCAATGACATCTGTGACCAGTCAGTGAGGACCCGGGGTCCTGCTCCTCCTTATCGGGGACTGGCCGACAAAGTGTTCGCCCCAAGCTTAGTGTTGTTGTTGTTGAATCCACATTCATACCATAAATACTCCCCATTCATGCATGGTCACAGGACAGCTTTTGTGGCACAGTGATAGTGTCCCTGCCTCTGAGCCAGGTGGTCCGGGTTCAACTCCCACCTACTCCCTAACATCTCTGAACAGATTGATTAAAATATCTGCAGGATTATGTATGTGTGTGTGACAGGCAGTTTTATATAATTGACTGGAATATTCAAAAGGGACATTGACCTACAGTGTTTAACCAAGAGACACAATATCATGTTGTAAGGAGTGCATGATGTGAACTGCACTCTCCTATCTTGAAACTGCCTTTAGAAATTATTTTTTGTTCTCTTGTGGGACATGAGCATCACTGGCCGTCCCCATTTTGCTCTTGAGAAGGTGGTGGTGAGCTGCCTTCTTGAACCACTTCAGTCTATGTGCTTTAGGGTGACCCAATTTTATCATTGGGGACGAAGCTCCAGAATTTTGACCCAGTGACAGTGAAGGAATGGATGGTGGATGGCTTGGGGGGGGAACTTGCAGGGGGTGATGTTCCCATGTATCTGCTGCCCTTGTCCTTCTAGATGGAAGTGGTTGTTGGTTTGGAAGGTGCTGTCTAAGGATCTTTGTGACATTATCGAGAGCTGGCAGAATTAGAGGGAGCACTGTCACTCATGGTTTTTCTCCTGTCTAATGTATTTTAAAAAAACAAGCTTTTTAACTGAAGACTGTGACCTTTTAATAAAGTCTCATCTAGGTTTCCCTTCGTGACACATAAGAGTCATAGAGATGTACACCATGGAAACAGACCCTTTGGTCCAACCCGTCCATGCCGATCAGATATCCCAACCCAATCTAGTCCCACCTGCCAGCACTTGGCCCATATCCCTCCAAACTCTTCCTATTCGTATAACCATCCAGGTGCCTTTTAAATCTTGCAATTGTACCAGCCTCCACCACTTCCTCTGGCAGCTCATTCCATACAAATACCACCCTCTGTGTGAAACAGTTGCCCCTTAGGTCTCTTTTATATCTTTCCCCTCTCACCCTAAACCTATGCCCTCTAGTTCTGGGCTCCCCTACCCCAGGGAAAAGACTTTGTCTATTTGTCCTATCCATGCCCCTCATGATTTTATAAACCTCTATAAGGTCACCCCTCAGCCTCTGATGGGAAAACAGCCCCAACTTGTTCAGCCTCTTCTCATAGCTCAAATCCTCCAACCCTGGCAACATCCTTGTAAATCTTTTCTGAACCCTTTCAAGTTTCACAACATCTTTCCAATAGGAAGAAATCCAGAATTACACGCAATATTCCAACAGTGGCCTAACCAATGTACAGCCACAACATGACCCCCCAACTCCTGTACTCAATACTCTGAGCAATAAAGGAAAGCATACCAAATGCCTTCTTCACTATCCTATCTACCTGTGACTCCACTTTCAAGAAGCTATGAACATGCACTCCCAGGCCTCTTTGTCCAGCAACACTCCCTAGGACCCTACCATTAAGTGTGTAAGTCCTGTTAAGATTTGCTTTCCCAAAATGTAACCCCTCGCATTTATCTAAATTAAACATTTACACTTTCTGAGCTGGTTAGGAGTAAGGAATGCTGTGTCTTTTGAATGGCAATGTCATTTGAACACGGAGGAGCTGGCGATATTTTTGTGTTGGAAATTCACTGTAAAATGTCAAAGGCATTTCTCCTTGTTTGTTTCACCCAGGAACTTATCAAGGATAAAATGCATAGAAGGGCATAAAATACATTCACCAAAAATGCAGGGAGCCTTAAATTGTTATCAGAAAGTGAGGACTGCAGATGCTGGAGATCAGAGTCAAGAGTGTGGTGCTGGAAAAGTGCAGCAGATAAGGCAGCATCTGAGGAGCAGGAGACTCAAGGTTTCGGGCATAAGTACTTCATTAGGAATGCTTACGAAGGGTTTATGCCTGAAACGTTGATGCTTCTGCCCTTGGGATGCTGCCTGACCTGCTGTGTTTTTCCAGCACCACACTCCCAACTGCCTTAAATTGTTGACAACGTGACTTATTGAACTGTGCTGAAGAGGTCAGGTGACAATGTTACTGGACAGTAATCAAATGGACTCCAATTAATGTTTGAAACTTTGGTTCAAAGTCCACCACAACTGCTGCTGCAATTTATTTTGAATATAAATCTTGAAGTTAGGCTGATGTAATGATTGCTGTAAAAATCCATCCGAATCACTCATGTCTTTTGCTGCTGTGACCCACACATGTGACTCCAACCCACAGCAATTTTGGTTTACACTTAACTCTCCCAGCAAGCCACTCAGTTTAAGGGCAGTTTGAGATGGGTAATAGTTGCTGGCCCAGGCAGTAATGGCCCCACATCCTGTGATCAATTTTAAAAAAACTTAGAAACTTTGTGATTACAATTTTAACTCTCATTGCCAGCTGCAAAAGAGACATCATCACTCAGCTTCATTAAAACAGCCAAAGTGTGGATGTTAGCAACGATAATGAGAATAAATAATCAGTTTAAAGATAGAAATTCAAACAGGTTTACCAATTACTTTACAATGATTATTAAAAGTTTACTTTGGAATGGTTGCAGAACAGAAAAAGGCCATTCAACCCATCCTGTCTATTCTGGGTCTCTGCAAGATCTAAGTTTGTTCTCTTCAGAGAACAATCTAATTCACTTTTAGATATCATGATTGACTCTATCTCTATTGTATGGTCTGATTGTACAGTTCAGCTCCCCACAACCTGCTGCATAAAGTTATTTTTCTTCAAGGCATGCCTCAGCCTGTGCTTCGGTTCCTCTGATTTTCAATTTTTCAAGGAATCAGAACTTTATTCCCCCCCTCCCCTTCCCCCCCCCGCCCCATCTATTCTGTTCTAACTTCTTATGGTTTCGTAAATCCCCTCTCAACCTTCTGTTCAAGAAGGACAGTCTAAATTTCATCCATGTATGTATGGAACTGGAAGTTCTCATCCCTGGACATTCAATTGTCTTCACGTCACTCCCATAGGATAGGTGCCCAGAATGAAACACAGTACTCCAGGTGGTGGTGGTGTGGTGACAATGTCACTATAAAACCCGTCACAGAAGTAGCAATGGCAACTCGCATCGATTATCGTAAAAACCCTATAGGTTCACTAACGCCCTGTAGAGAAGGAAATCTGCCAGCCTTACCTGGTCAACATGTCACTCCTGATCCACGTCAATGTGCTTGACTCTTGAATGCCCTTTGAAATGGCCTAGCAAGCTACTCAATTCAAGAGCAATCAGAGATGGGCAATCCAGTCTTAATAATGACACCCAAGGTGTGTGAAAGAATAAAGAAAAATATGAGAAGGTCAAACCAGTTATTTATACTGATTTACCATAGCTTCCTTGCTTTTGTACTCCAAACCCCCATTTTTATAAAGCCTGGGATTTATTAATCCATCTCTCAGTTATTTCCTTCAATGCTTATCTGCTCCTGCACTCACTTCAGAATTGTAGCTTTTTAATTTACATTGTCTCTGACTGTTCTTCCTATCAAGATGAATCACTTCACACTGCTCTGCATTAAACTTGTCCACCGATTCCACCAACCTGTCCATGTCCCTATTCTCTACACAGTTCCCAATCCTTTTGTTTTATTCTCATTAGCCCCTGCTGATTTCTTTGGTCCTAGTTGACTCTTGTTCTTTACCTAAAGCACAGATATTGTGCCACTGATGCTTGATATTGCCTTCACCTGAAGTTCCAGTGGCTGCAGTTTATAGAGAAGGCAACCTGAGCAATCACCACTTTGCCCACCAAAGGCTTGAATTTTTAAATAAAATGTAATATTTCAGAAAAATAAATCACTTTGTGATTTGTGAAGAAGGGCCCTTATTAAGAAAAGCCACCTTTGACAACACAGCCCTTCCATCACCGTTTTCCCCCTATAATTTTTCATACAATTGGAAAATTTTCAATCCTTCTTGTTTTGCATTTGAAAATTTACAATTTCCAGCTCTGTAAGTAAACCAAACCTCAGGCTGGAACTAGACATTGAAACTGGTCTGGGAGCTTATGCATTCCACATGATGTTGTACTTCTGCAACCATAACAAATGTGAATATTTTCAAAGTTAAGCAGAATGATGCAGTGTACAGGACGGTTTTGATTAACGGTTCAGTACTTGCAGCAACAACTACTCTGCCAACAAATGTTTAATTGAGGTGACTAGGCTTCTACATCTTGATCAAACATCATTAAACAATTAATCTGATTCAAAGCTGAGTTGAGACATTTTTATACCTTCAAAAACCATACTTATGTGTCGTTAGATCATCCCTCTTTCCCACCTCTGAGACGGTGCTTTCAATCACCCCCTCTCCTTGCTGTTTTCCATTTGAAATAATTTCCTTGTTTCTCCCTCTGGTTAATCATTCTTAGTTACAACGTCATGTCTACAGGTTGTTCCTATAGGTGTGAATGGTAGTTTGGAATCTGGGTCAGAAACCTTGTTTATATCCTTTCTGGTTATGCTGCCACCCTGAAGCTTGACCTTTCTCTGCAAAACAAAAGTGAAACACTAAGGACATGAGGATTTTGAAATGAAAGCAGGGATATAGGATACACAGCAGTTCTGTGAGAAAATGGGCGGAATCTTCTGTTCTGGCTGACAGTGAGTGTGGAGGCAGGATGGGTACTTGATGGGGACTGGGATGGTGTGTCACCCAAACCCAAACATTCTCCCATCCTTCACCTCGTTATCGACCTTCCATTGTCATTCAGGCAGAACCGACCTCTGCCCTTCCTTACCACACCCCCTCCATCACATCATGATCCTGCTGCACTGTGAAAACTCCCCACCTTTGTTTGGCCGCTCTGCTGGGCGGACTTGAGGATTATCAGATCTTTTTGTGAAATGACAGAGCAGACTCAAAAGACCAAATGGCTTATTTCTGCCCCTCTTTGTTAAGGTTTTGTGGACCATAACCACAACAATTCTGTGGGGAGGTTTCCTCATCGCTGATGGTCCTAACAGCTGTGAAATATCTTTAAATACCCTGGCACCCCTGTATAGCCCTTTCTGCCTCAGTTGCGCCCAACAGTGGCGCTGCCTGGTTCTGCAGGATCTCGGCTGGGGCCCTCGCACCTCGTTACTCTGCCTGCCATCTTGAATTGGAACACACACTCTGTAAGATGGCACTGAGCGGGTGAGTAGGTGCATCAGACATCAGATCCAGTGGGCTCAGGCTATGGAAAAGGTCCCAGCAACAGATTCGTAACATCTGTGCGTGTGAAAATCCAGCTCCAAATGTCATCTCCAGATGAAATTCAGTTAAATGGCAAGTCGTCATATTTAATTTTTCTCTTTATTTAATATAGTATTTTAGTTTTATATTACGAATAGTTAAAGTAAAATGTAAAAATTACAAAAGCAAGGTTGACAATGAAACTTTGTCAGAGACTGATCCAACCTTATCTGGAGTATTGTGTTTAAAAATAGTCATTTACAGATGAAAGTAAAGGTTTTAGGAAGGAAGCTGAAAGATTTATGAGGATCTCCAGAGAAATATCTGGCTGGAGAAGCTGAGAGTATTTTTTGTTGAATGGGCATTTGAAAGAGGTGTTCACAATTATGGGGGTTCTAGGTGTTCCAATTCACTCAGGGAGTTCCGGTTGCTCTGGCAACACAAATTCTCCACTTGCAAATCGTAGTCTGGAGCAATGCATAGTGACTTTCTCTGTAACAAGGTTCTCCCACACTTACTGCCTGCCATTGGTGTGTGTTGGAAGGGTTTACAAGTTGATAATCAAAACTGTGTGGTCATGTTTTGACCACACCTTCCTTAGTGATCAAGGAATGACTTGGAATGATTCAGTTTTGAAGTCTGAGGAAGGGAGGCTACCCACTGCACTTTAAGAGGGGTTCTAGACAGAATACATTGAGAGAGGCTGACATGAGGAACAATTTTTCTTCGCAGGGAATGGTTGTGATCTGCAATTCCTGCATGAGAATGTGATGGAGCAAATTCAATGGTGGTGTTCAAGAGGCAATTGGAGAAGCCCTTCAAGGAAAATAATTTGCCAAGACTGCCAGAAAAGAGATTGGCCAAATTGCCATTGCAGTGAGCCAGCACAGCTCCAACAGCTGAATGGCCTCACTCTGCCGTTGGACAATTCTCTGATTCTATTCGCTCTTTCACGTCATGTATTGAACCCCTTGGGTGTTCCAACAAATTAATGTTCTATGTGTTAGTAATTGGTAAGAATCATAGTATGGCAGGAGGACCTCCTCACTCCTATAAGAAGGATGTGGTGAAACTTGAATAGGTGCAGAAAAGATTGACAAGGATGTTGCTAGGGTTGGAGGATTTGAGCTCTAGGGAGAGGCTGAACAGGCTGGGGCTGTTTTCCCTTGAGCGTTGGGAGGCTGAGGGATGACCTTATAGAGATTTATAGAGCCCTTATAGAGGGCGGCACGGTGGCACAGTGGTTAGCACTGCTGCCTCACAGCGCCAGAGACCCGGGTTCAATTCCCGCCTCAGGCAACTGACTGTGTGGAGTTTGCACATTCTCCCTGTGTCTGCGTGGGTTTCCTCCGGGTGCTCTGGTTTCCTCCCACAGTCCAAAGATGTGCAGGTCAGGTGAATTGGCCATGCTAAATTGCCCGTAGTGTTAGGTAAGGGGTAGATGTAGGGGTATGGGTGGGTTGCACTTTGGCGGGGCGGTGTGGACTTGTTGGGCCGAACGGCCTGTTTCCACACTGTAAGTAATCTAATCTATAAAATCATGAGGGGCATGGATAGGGTAAATAAACAAGATCTTTTCCCTGTGGTGGGGGGGTACAAAACTAGAGGGCATAGGTTTAGGGTGAGAGGGGAAAGATATAAAAGGGACCTAAGAAGTAACATTTTCATGGTGTGAGTATGGAATGAGCTGCCCTAGGAAGTGGGGGAGGCTGGTACAACTGCAACATTTAAAAGGCATCTGGATTGATATATGAATAGGAAGGGTTTGGAGGGATATGGGCAGGGTGCTGGCAAATGGGACTAGATTCATTTATTTTGTCTGGTTGATATAGTCGAGTTGGAGCAAAGGGTTTTTTCCGTGCTGTACACCTCTATGACCTTATTGTGTAAATGAGAAATATCGATGTTTGGGAAAGGGACTATTATTATCACGAGGTTTTGCTGCAGCTCTATAAAACACTGATTAGACCACACTTGGAAATTTGTGTCCAGTTCTTGTCGCCTCATTATTGAAAGAATGTAGATGCTTTAGAGAGGGTGCAGAGGAGATTTCCCAGCATGCTGCCTGGAATGGAGGGCAGGTCTTATGAAGAAAGGTTGAGGGAGCTAGGGTTTTTCACACTGGAGCGATGAAGGAAGAGCAGTGACTTGATAGTGGTATATGAGGAAATGAGAGGCATAGATAAAGGAGATAGCCAGAGACTTTTCCCCAGGGCAGAAATGGTTGTCATGGGGGGGGTGTAATTTTAAGGTGATTGGAGGAATGTATAGGGGAAATGTCAGAAGTAGGTTCTTTATACAGAGAGTGATGAGTGTGTGGAATGTACTGCTAGCAGTGGGAGTAGAGTCAGAGACATCAGGGACATTTAAGCAACTGCTGAACAAGCACATTTATGCCAAGAAATTGAGGGATATGTAGATTAGGTTGATCTTAGATTAAGATAAATTCTGGGCACAAAATCATGAGCTGAAGGGCCTGTACTGTGCTGTACTGTTCTATGTTCAGGTTCTGTTATTCATGCTTCTTGTAAAAACTGAGCCTTGGAAGTCTGTTGCAGTGAAGAATTGGAAATAGGAGACTTCTTGCTACCTGTCAGGGATCAGGCTGTTTCAGCCATGTGTGTTAATTCAACAATTGCACTGACAGTCTCAGTAATATTTCCCTGACACTTCTGCAATCTTTCCTCCCACTCCCCGGTAATGTTAACAGTGTTGAAATATATATTTCTCAATGTAAATGTCATTTTCACCTTGTCCTGTGCTCTGTTCAGCTCCAGTACCCTGATGGGGGTGTTTGCAAGGTTTGTTGGATTAAGTGGGTCAGCGATCCCCAGCTCTCCAGTTCCAGCTGGTCTCTGAGTACTGGAGGAGGTCAGTGTATTGCCTGTGCCAGGATACCTATGCCACAAGTTACTTATCTTGGAGCTGGGAGATGTAGGGGTGTGCTGTTCTACATCAGCAGGAGGACTCACATCCATTCTCAGGACATTTGCTTTGCCAGACATCAGAGCAATAGATAAAACAGGTCTTAGAATCGTACATCACAGAAGAGGCTCTTTTGCCCATTAAGTCTGTTCTGCCAAAACTCCTCGAAATCTACATTAGTTCCACTTTCCAGCATTGGGCTTATAGGTTTCAAGTCCTCATCCAAGTTTTTTTAAAGGTTATGAGGTTTCCCATTTAACCACCTGGAGAAAGTAAGGACTGCAGATGCTAGAGATCATATTCAAAAAGTGTGGTACTGCAAAAGCACAGCCGGTCAAGCAGCATCTGAGGAGCAATAACCCGTCAACACATTCCTGATGAAGGGCTTATGCCCAAAACATTGATTCTCCTGCTCCTTGGATGCTGCCTGACTTGCTGTGCTCTTCCAGCGCTACACTTTTCAACTACTTTAACCACCTCCCCAGCAGTGCATTCCAAACCCCCAACACCCTCTGGATGAAAAACCTTTCCCTCAAATACACTCTGAAATTCCTGTCTTCCACCTTAAAAGTGTACCCCCTTGTTAGTGATGGGAAATAGTTGCTTTGTCTCCACCTTTCCCCCGCCTCTCCTCATTGTGTCCGTCTCAATCAGGTTCCCTGTTAACTCTCTCTGCTCCAAAGAAAACAACCTGAGCTTATCCAGCCTCTCTTCGTAGCGAAAGAGCTTCAACTCAAGCAACACCTTTCAAATCTCCCTCCAGTGCCGTCATTTCCCCCTGTCGTGAGGTGATCAGAACGGCACACATTAAGCAAGCTGTGACCCAACCAAAGTCCGGTACAGCTCCAAGCTGGATTTGATGGGACTGTGAGGCCAGTTTCAGTTTTCACAGTGGAATTTAGAAGAATGAGGAGGGATCTTTACAGAAACATCTGAAAGTATAACGGGAATAGAGAAGAGAGAAGCAGAGAGGTTGTTTCCACTGGCGGCTGAAACTAGAACTGGGGGGGCATAGCCTCAAAATAAGGGGGATCAGATTCAGGACAGAGCTGAGGAGAAACTTCTTCAACTGCTCAATGAAGCAGTTGAGTCTAACTTGAATGTTTTTAAGGCAAAGACAGATTTTTGAACAGTGAAGGAATTAAGGGTTACGGTGAGTGGGTGGGAAAGTGGAGCTGAGTCCATGGAAAGGTCAGCCATGATCTTATTGAACGGGGGAAGCAGGCTCGATGGGCCAGATGGCCTTCTCCTGCTGCTCTGTCTTATTTCTTACATTCTTAATGTTATGGTTTTACCAGAGTGCCAAATAAGTAAGAAACAGTGATGTGAAATGCTTCAGTTCACAGCCTCAATAGGGAGTTACCAGCGTTTGCTTTTGAACATATGACCATGAGAAATAGAAACAGGATAAGGTCATTCAGGACCTGAGCCAACTGTATTGCTCTACTGCTCGATGAGATCATAGCTGATCTTCAACCTCAATTTGACTTATCGGTGTGCTTTGACTTATCACTTCCATTCCCTCAAATATCTTTCCATCTCATCCTGGGAATATTCTACAGCTGAAAATCTACGGCTCTCACAGTGAAAATTTACAAAGATTCATAAACTGAGTGAAGCTATGTTTCTTTAAAACAGTCCTCCTTAGTCAACATCTTCTGCTGAATCTGTGCTCGCCCTCTGATTCCAGTTTCTCCAACCGAGTGAAATAGTCCTGTGTCACATAGCCTTCCATACCCTCTCAGTGACCTCTTACATTTCAATGAGAGTTCCTCTCAGTCTTCTACACTTCAGAAAGTGTGGGCTCATTCTTCTCCTGATTGATTCCTGGTACAAAAATGTTGTCCTCTGTTTATTACAGAGCAGTTTGAAATAGCCAAACAGTTTACTCCTCCTTTCTCTTAGTTTCTTGGGAATCAGTCTAGCCTAGTTTTGTTGCATACCTGTACTCGATCCTTGGAGATGGAGATTAAAACAACGCACAGTACTCCAGCCATGCTGTCAGCAAAGGTCTGTACAACTGTAGCAAGACCATTTTGTCTATCAGGGTAAGCTGCTTTCTCTTTCCTTTGATTTTGGTACTTTCTGTCTCCCTTTGCTTATAGAGAAAATTAAAAATCACACAACACCAGGTTGTAGTCCAATAGGTTATTTTTGGAAATACAAGTTTTCAGAGGGCTGCTCCTTCATCAGGTAGCTAGCTCTGAAAGCTAGTGCTTCCAAATAAACCTGCTGGACTAGAACCTGGTGTTGTGCGATTTTTAAATTGTCCGCCCCAGTCCAACATCGGCACCTCCACATCTTTTGCTTTTGGTGTGTGTGCCAACATTCAAATACTACCCTCGAGTTGAAAACCACCTGCCACTTGCTCCTGTTTTCTGAGCTTTGGTGATTCAGTAACTGGACACCAGTGTCCAGTGGCTTCAGGAGAAATTTAACTACACTTCCAAGCTTAGAAATTGTTTTTTTTTAGTGTAATGAAAAGTTGGATTAAGTATGAGCACCCAAACAGGATATTGAACGTTACAAATCATTATTGTACATTCTAATGTAGCTAACTACAGCATGCAGTCTGGCTGTGGGCAGTGCAGAATGGTACTAAAGTTTAATTCTGTCTGTATCGAATTTGCAGATCCCACAGACTGGGGTAAGTGGTCATTCAACTAACCTGCTCTGCCCACAGACATGATCACTATACAATGACCAAAACTGTGTACGTTGAACTCAGATTCGGCTTGGCTTCCCATCCTTGCCAACCAGGAGCAAGCTAACACTCACTATCTTGCATTACATTTGTCTGGCATTGCAGAGAGTGGAGGTTTGGCTTAGAGAGCAGGAGAGGTGAAAACTGAGGGGGAAGACATTTCCTATTTACAGTGAGTACAGCGGTCCCTTCTTCAACTATCAGCACACACCATCAACTGAATAATTAGGCAGAAAGCTCTCACCAAAAATAAAAGGGACACCATCAGAGGATTACACCTGCACATCTTTTTCAAAAGTAAACACAGCCGTTTAACAGACAATGCAGGATGTCTGCTAACCACTAACTTTGAGTTAGAGTACAGGAAGCCTTGATAATTACACGTTAGGTTGTTAACTGTGTCATCATTATGGCTGTGTTAGGTTTCTAGCATTTAAAAATCTGCCATCAATGTTTAATTATGCAAACCTCTCATAAATAAGTTGCAACTATTCTTCTTTGTTTTCTCTTTTGATGGTAAATGGTTTCAGTCCATTTTGCAGCAGTCACGTCCATGGGAAGTAACATTGACTACACCTGTATCCAACAATGCAGCTTTCTGTTACGTAATATGCGATCAATGCCAATTTTGAGGTTTTGAGGGCTTAATGCAAGGGGTGGTTAAAACTCAGTTGGCATAATTCCTAAAACAATGCTCTGTATTTTCTGCACTTCACTGGATCATCTTTGCTTAGTTATATCAAATAGAAAGACAAAGATGCAAAAGCGAGACAGTTCTTTACATATTTAAATTGCGGACACTGAAATCTTTGTATCTGAGTTGTTCACTTATTTAAAAATGCAGTCGTTCTAGAAAAGTGGTTTTAGGTCTTTTTCAACTCCTGAGATTGACAAATTTAATCCAGCAAGGAGAGGAAACACGTCTTTACATATGTTCAAATCCTTTCTCATTCAGCTTATCTGAAAATTCTAATTCATTTCATGTGGAAATTTCCCTTTATTTTGTTTCATGTTACTTAATTTGAATTATTGGCTTATTTGAATTGTTTTAGTGCAGAATAATTGGATTATCAGCAATTGACTGCAGAACTTTATCACTTCTTTCAAAAGCATATCACTGGCACTCATCCAGAATTGCTACTTTGAAGTGAAATGACAAATTGCTGTTTCCTCTATTGATTTTAAGGCTTTGTAAGAGGAGAAGGAATTGGCTTTCTGTTACATTGACAAGTGGGGCAACTGTTTCATGCACAGCAAAATTCAACAAATAGAGGCCAGTTATTCTGTCTTTACTTATTGACCAAGTGAGGAATAATGATGGAAACTCAAAAGGTCATTTTACATGTTTTCACATTGTGTCATGGGAGCTTAAAACTCTGTTTAAGGTTTCATGTGAATTCAGGTCAGTACTTGGTTTAATGCAGCACTCCCCCTGTACTGCATTGGACTGTTAACTCAGATTACAATCTCAAGGACATGATTGAGTTCTGCATGGTCAATCTTTGTAAACCTTATCAGAGAGGCAAAGTACTCTTTCCATTGGTCTGTGTGTTGATTGAAGCATTTGGAAGAGGAAATGGAATTAGTGAAACAATTAAATCATTGGTACATCGTGCATTCCCCCCAATTTACAAGCTGCATTGTCAATAGGTTCCTTCTTATAAGACCATAATAGTAAGTGTTGAACGATTGTGTGATCCAAAATTAGTTATTTTTGAAAATCTTCCAATTTCTCTCTAAGTGGCCAATCCTTTTCATTGAATGTAAAAAGTGATATATATTAACCCTTTAGTAATCATTTCAATCCTACAAGAAAGCCCAGAGTAAGAAAAATGGCATTCACCCCCATGGAGCAAATTTCATGCAGTAAATGTAGGGGTTTAGTTTGATTTGGTTGAGTTCAGTGGAATGGATGATAGTGAACTGCTCTTTTTTTTTGTTTTCTTTCCATTGACAACAGTTGATTTTACACTTTCGCACAGTATCAAATTGGTTCCCTATATCCATCTATTCATTCAAGTGTGGACTTCCCTCTGTTCCAAACAGTTGCTCAGCTGAATTTATGAAACCCTAACTTGCTGCTTCTGCCTATTTTCTAATTTATTGCTGGACTTTTTATTTCTTTATCTTTCTAATGTTTTCCCCTAAGAATTTGTACTTAAGAATCTGTACCTAGGTATTTGGTACCTAAGATAGTGCCATAAATGGCAACTTCTAAACATTTCACTCTATTCATGTGAGTACATGTGGCAATAAACTTTATCCTAATTATAACAAAAAAAGTAAACTTGTAGAGAGATTTGAAGCTTGCTTTGCTGTGTGTGTGCACTTTGATGTAGCAGCACTGTTAATTCATTTGTTTGGATCTCTTGATATCATGTGTTAATGGTCTTCATTATTGGGAAAAGGTTTCAGAACCTTTCATTTGTGGAATTAAATGGGTTTCTTCAAGTCAATTAGGTGCTATCTTGTCTGTGCCCTTTGAAATGCATATTCTCTATGCGTGTTTGTTTATTCTGTGCAACTCTGGTTATTTAGTGCCATTTTTAAATCATTTACTGATGTGGGCTTCACTGATTTGGAGGACACTTATTGCCCATCCCTAGTTGCTATTGAGAAGGTAGTGCCTTACTGAACTGCTGCAGTCCATTTTGCATAGGGACACTCACAGTGCCATTAAGGAGGGAGTTCCAGGATTTTGAACTAGAGACACAGAAGGATGAAGATAAATATTTCTGGTAATCTAGTAATGGCCTTAATATTGGCTTCTCCAGCTTCAAAAACCCTCCACCCGAGCCTTATCCCACACCCAGTGCACCCCCACCCCCTCGCCTCCCTGACCTGACCTAACCTGTCCATCCTGCTCACCTATCCGCTCCACCCCTTCCCACTCGTAATGAAACTGCTCTTTTAACAAGGTTACCTTGTCCTTGGGCTTTTTTTTTCAGGAGGTCATAAAAAACACAGACTGCAAAAGGCCTGTGCTTGGAAGGGTTTTGGGCCAGTCGTATTATAGCTAACAAATACTGCCTCAGGCAAAAGGCTTTCGAATTAAAAAAAAACCCTTGTACAATGAAAGAGGAGTGGCCAGTTCTCCCAGTTCAGCTTCTCTCTGGTTTCGGTTGGTTAGCAAGCAGGAGTGTTTGTGAAGCTGCTGGACCAAGAGAAGCAGAGCTATGCAGACCTTCTCTCTCACCTCTCTCCTATAAGATCCTGGGTTTGAATTTACCTAGTGTGACAATGGGATGTTTATAGATCATTGAATCCCCACAGTGTGGAAACAGGCCCTACAGCCCAACAAGTCCACACCAACCCTCCCGAAGAGTATCCTACCCAAACCCATTCTTCTACTCTATTACTCTATATTTACTCCCTAACTAACACATCCCTGAACACTACGGGCAATTTAACATGGCCAGTTCACGTAACCTGCACATCTTTGGATTGTAGTTGGAAGCCAGAGCACCCAGAGGAAACCCATGCAGACACGGGGAATATGCCTGTGTGGAACTGCCACAGTCTCCTGAGGCAGGACACGACCCCAGTTCCTTGGCACTGAGAGGCAGCACTGATCCACCGTATGGGGATTGTTGCAAATATTTGGAAGAGTATCATTGAGTTGGGATGAATCTGTTGGGTTTTCGGATAGGTTAAGTTATTCAGTGTTCTGCTCTCTTTTGTTTGTATTTCATTTGGTAACCTTGTTTTTGTTTAAAACTATTTGGTTTAACCAGCTTCATCCCACCTGGGAAATCCACATTAACAACTGCTTAAAACAACTAGTAAAGTTAGGGTCTGGGCTACTGTCTTGAACTGTCTTGAAAGGGTCTGGCCTGGTCCATAACACACTGACCAATAACAATAACCCTCACCTGCATCTGCCATCACCATCCCACGCTCCGTTCCCTCCCTCCAGCACCCCTCTGTCTATATACTTCTGGGTTCCTTTCCCCCTCTCCAGTACTGATGAAGGGTTTCAACCTGAAGCATTGATTTTCCTGCTCGTCAGATGCTGCCTGACCTGCTGTGCTTTTCCAGCTTCACATCGATTAAGTTCTAGTAATCGTTTACTGGAGGCCTCAAAGAGACACAAATTAAGGTTTTCTGCAAAGACAGTTACATTACAACATTGGCTCCAAGCACTTACAAAAAGCAGTTGATTGACTGGAAGGAATTTGGGAAGTTATGAGGTTGTGAAAGGTGCCATATAAATCCAATCATATGACGATAGAAAGTGGCCTAAATAAAAAGTATGCAACTGTCATTCCAAGAATGTAAACAGAATCCAATGCAGCCATGATAATCTAACCTCTCTTTCAGATCCTCAGCAAATCACTGGCACCTTCCCCCCCCCTTTGCCCTCTCTCCCAACTTCAGCAGAAAAACAAAGCTGGTTTTTCATTTTACAAAGCTTGTTATTCGATTTCACAATAGTGTATGGGGAGGTGATGGCCAAGTTGAGTTGTTGTTAGACTGTGAATCCAGAAACCCAGGTAATGTTCTGGGGACTCTGGTTCAAATCTCATCATAGAATTCAACTTCAATCTTTTTTTTTAAGAATGGAGTTAAGAGTCGAATGATGACCATGAAAATTCTGTCAATTTGGTTCATTAACATTAACATTCCTAATTTTGCCTACAGAAGATGTCAATGATTGCAATGCGGTTGACTATTAACTGTCTTCTGGACAGTCAGGGATGAGTAATAAATGCTGGCTGAGCCAATGGTGCTCACATCCTGTGAATTAATAAAAACAAAGGCATGAAAATGCTCCTTCAGAGGAAAACATTGAAGCTATTTGGTTTTCTAAAGAAAGCACATTCATAAGATGTCAGTAAATCTCAACGTCAGTGAGCCTGATATTGAGATTTACTGTAAAGAGAGTTTTTTTTCATTGTGACAGAATTCTGGCAGCAAATTACCAGAATTTCAAGACCAACCTTTCACTCAGGAGCAGGAATGTGTATTGCATCTTATGTCCACTCTGCCATTCAACAAGATCATGGCTGATTGCTTTGAGTTCCGAATTTTACATTCTCATCTACCTCCCCCCGCCCCCGCCCCCCCCCCCCCCCCCCCCGATAACCCTCAATTCCTCTGCCTCATAAAAATCTATCTATCTCTACTTTAAAAAGATTCCTGCTTCCATTGCCTCCTGAAGCACAGAGTTCCAAAGGCACCAAATTCTCTGAGAGAAACAAAGACTCTTTGACCATTAGGGCCAACCCCTAACTTTAAAATATGCTGTAGTTCTGGTCTCATCCAAAATAGGAAACATGCTTTCCGTGTCCACCTGGTCAAGATTTCTTGAGATCACATACATTTCAATCTAGTTGGTCAATCAACATTTGTATCTTCCAGTGGAAATAAACTTAGCCTGTCCAAACTATCTTCTTAAGCCAACCCATTCATTCCAGGAATCAAGCTAATAACCCTCTTCTTTGGCTCAACATATCTGTCCAACGAAGCCACTGAGGAATCAACAAACCATAAAGAATTTCAATGTTGTTGCAGCATTTGAATCTTAGTTGGCACATAGCAGATTGTAGAATAAAGTATTAACATTTAGCAATTTTTAATAGCAAGACAGCTAACAATGGTGTAAAAATAATTACAAACCTGAGCAATTTAAAATTGATGTTGCAATTTGTATTCAATTTCAATCTACGATCTTTTACATCCAACCTTCATGTTACTGCGTGCTGATTTCATTTATCTCTTCAATCTTCAATGGACCTTAAGACTTTGCCTTGGCTTTCCAAGAAAATTATTTTTAAATGTGAGCTGTACTGATTTTACTTCACCAAGAGCCAACCGGAAAGTAGTTGCATTTCCAAAATGTATTTCATGAACTCAGGATGTTTCATTGCACTTTGTAGGCAATGGAAAACTCTTGAAGTGTTACTGTCATGGCATTGTCGAAAGCAGGCCAGCCAATTTGCTCACCGGTGATGAGATAATGGCAAAATAATTTATAAACGGCAAAGTTACCATAAGGCTGCTTTCTCATTCAATAGTGATGATTGGTGGTGATTTGAGCTAAGGGTCACTACACCTCCAGCAAGGGTAGAGGATGAAATAAGAGTCCTTCACTGTAACCTCAGCTGGTGTGGGAATTGAACTGACACTGTTGACATCACACACCAGTCATCCAGCCAACTGAGCAAAGCTATATTTGTTTAGTGTGTGTTGGCGGTTGAAGAATAAATATTGGCCAGAGTATCAGGGTTAATCTGCTGCTCAAATATTGCAGTGAAACCACGTGAGTGCGCAGACAGAGCCTCACTTTAATAACCAACCTGAAGGATGGTGCCTTTGGCAAGTTCTCAAAATTTCAGGTCTCTCACTATCCATAAAGTCCGAGTCAATTGCCACCTAATCACTGCTGATTAACAACAACTTTTTGACAGCACATCTACCACAATACAACACCCTAAGGAGCAATTACCAAACAGAAATTGACACATAAGGAGATGTTAGTCCAAGAAGTGGGTTTTTAGGAACCATCATTAAAGAGGAAAGGCAGGCAGCAGGAGAGGTCTGGGGGTGGGGAGGGGGGTTTGCAAACCCTCATCCTCTCTCCCTTTCCAAACCCTCATCCTCTCCCTTTCCAAACCCTCATCCTCTCTCCCTTTCCAAACCCTCATCCTCTCTTCCTTTCCAAACTCTCCTCCTCTCTCCCTTTCCAAACCCTCCTCCTCTCTCCCTTTCCAAAATTACTCCTGCAAGAGAAGTCCTGACTTTTCATTTAAGATTCCAGTACAAAGATGTAATTGACTGCACCTTAACAATAAGCGATGACTGCTTGGCATTAACATTTCCTGTTTAATAAAATTATAACAATAAAGGATAGCCTGTGCCAAGCACTCACTGACTGCAAGCTTTCCTTTCCATAAATCAGGTAGAAGTGTGTCTGATTACATTAGATATTTATGAATTCCATTAATGCGTTTGTGGAAGTCTGTTGTTGCTAATTTGATGACATTTAGCTTGAACCAAATCCAAGTCATCACCATGGCAATTGCAAATTGGTTGTTAATATGCTTAAACTAACATTATTGCAGCATCTACATGGATTTATGAGCTCGCTCACTCGGTCTCTCTCTCTCTCTCTCTCTCTCTGCTAGTTTCACAGCCACTTCCTATTCTCAGTGCCTTACAGGAGAACAATCTTTGTTAAATAATGTCGAATAAATCTCCCTATATTTACATACATCATGATAATGCAATTCTTGCTGAAGCATTGCAGTATTTTTATGTTTTTCAGTGGCAGATGGTTACTCCTCTACCCTCAAAAAAATGCTTTTGAAAATTTATTTAATCAAACAAAAACTGCTGTATCAGTAAATGTCAATACAAGTTATTGCCTGATAGAGGAAAGTCATTTAATATTTCTTGGCTGCTGTCCTTTCAGTATATCCCAGAAAATAGTGCAATCGGCCAAGCGATGTTTCATAAGGAAAAAACATTTTGTTTTCCCCACTTGAAGACCTTTCTTTGACATTTCTCTTGTTACCCATCCACCCACAGTCTCATCACCGCCCACGTCCATAGATAAGCATTTCGCATCAGGAAAGGATGGGTGAGTGGCCTTTTTGCCAGTTGCTTGTTTGTGCTGTGTACAAGTTTATAATTATAACGTCCACAGAAAATGGCCTAGAGTGCTTTATTCCCATGTTCTATCAAGACACACATCAACACAATACACCAACCTCTACCGAATGCAGTATTTTTACAACTGAGTGAATCCAAAATCGGAATAAGACACTTGTGTTTTCATATTCACCCTAAAATCTGGAAATTCTTCTTTAAATCATCTCTACCACTCTGTCTCCCTTTAAGGCACTCCTTAAAATTTGCCTCTTTGACCAAGCTTCTAATCACCTAATACCTCCCTACATGTCTGAGCATCACATTTTGTTTCATAAGAGATCTGTGCCTTGGTGTGTTTTATTAGGTGCCATACCGGCACAAGTCATTGCTATCACAATATTACTGTCACACTGTCCGAGGGCCCAGTGTCACTAAATCAACTCTCTGCTCAATTTCACTACAATCCATTTTCAGTTGTGCATTTTGGAAGGAGATTAGAGGAGTTGGCAGTATTAATGTGGTGATTGAGGTACTGCCATGGTTACTTGTTCGATGATGCTGAGGTCAATAAGTTGGGCAAATTGTCTGAAGGAACATGAATTGTCAAACACATGCACCATTGTTTCTTTCTCCCTTACCTCAACCAATCAGCTGGCGGTGGCTGATGTGAGCCTTGTGTTTTGGAAATATGATAAAGAAAAAATATACATTTATATTTTTTTTAATTTGGTGGTGTATTGATAATGTCATCAAACTAGTATTCCAAAAACTGTACTAATTCTCTGAGAACAAGGGTTTAAATCCCATCATGACGTTGGAACTTAAATTCATAAGAAATAGGAACAGGAGTAGGCCATTTGGCCCCTTGAGCCTGCTCTGCTATCCAATAGGATCATGGCTGATCTGACATTCCACCTTCCTGACTTTTCCCCATAACCCTTGATTCCTTAACAAATTGAGAATCTGTTGAGCTCAGTCTTAAATATACACCAGATTTCTTCTCCCACTGCTCTCTGTGGCAGGGAGTTCCAATGACTTTCAGTCCTCTGAGGGAAGAATCTTCTCATCTCAGTCTTAAACTGGCACCCCTTTATTCTGAGATGATACCCTCTGGTCCTAGACTCTCCCATGATGGGAAGCATCCTCTCAACGTTGACCCTGTCAAGTCCCTTGAGAATCCTGTATATTTCAATGTCATCCTCTCACATTCTTTGAAACATTAGTTCACATAATACATTTGAAATTGAAAAGTCATCTCAGTAATGGTGGCCATTCAGCTATTACAAGGGGGCATAGCTTTAAATTAAGGGGGGGGGTAGATATAGGACTGATGTTAGGGGTAGGTTCTTCACTCAACGAGTCGTAAGTTCATGGAATGCCCTGCCAGTAGCAGTGGTGGACTCTCCCTCTTTATGGGTATTTAAGCGGGCATTGGATAGGTATATGGAGGATAGTGGGTTAGTGTAGGTTAGGTGGGCTTGGATCGGCGCAACATCGAGGGCCGAAGGGCCTGTACTGCGCTGTATTCTTCTATGTTCTATGTTCTATGTTCTATGAAGTTCTCATCAGTTGTTGTAAAAAGACCATTCGCTTCACCAATGTCCTTTAGGAAGGAAATCTGCCATCTTTACCCAGTCTGGTCTACATGTGACTCCAGATCCACGCAGCAACGTAGTTGACTCTTAACTGTCCTCTGAAATGACTTAATAAGCCATTCATTTCAAAGGCAAATAGGGCTAGGCAATAAATGTTAGCTTTACCAATGATGTGCACATCCCAGAAAAGAGTAATGATATATAATTGTATGCCCTGCCTATCATGATGTCAGGGCACCCTACAATAATGTGTGGCCATGAATTGGAGAATGAATGTGGAAGTGAAGACTGAGAGTAATAAGAAGTTCTAAGGTCCTAGTAAACAATAAATTATGGAAATTAACGGTGCAATGAATCTCGATATCTGACAGAGAGTATAGATTTGTATCTATGGACCTTGGAACAAAATAAATGCAGAAGTTCAGTGAAGAAATGACCATAGTCATATTGATAATGTAATGACAGAAGGAAAGGTGTCATGTGGAGAAGGAGTTTAGAGGTGGAATAATTTGCAACGAGAAGTAAATATTGTGTCATGAGTTCAAACAGATATTAGTGATTTACGATTTTGAGAAGCAAGCAGATATTTTGTGGTATTGCTTGTGGGGAGTTTGAAGTAGATCAAGGAACCTCTGACACAATTTGTCGATCTAACCCTGGACCAAACATCTCACTCCACCCTGCACGCCCCCAAGTTTCCTGCAAATGCTTCAGTTTAAATTTGTGTTTAAAGTTAAGCCCAAAATTTGAAGCGTTGCAGGAAGTATAGTCAACCATTTGGTTTTAATTGTACTTTCATGTCTGAACCGAGAAGTGTTGTTACTTTTTGGTTCCTTGATTGCATTTTTATATTATCATTATAAATGACATTGAAAATTGAAATGTTTCCGTGATTACTTATTCCTAATCAAGCTGTGCCTGAAGTGCATGAATGATGGTTAAATTACTTGAAACTGAATTTCAAACAGGAAGACTAGTGTGATTCTGTCATCAGGCCAATTGTTTTGCTGGTTTAATTTTTTTCTACCCATTTTCACATTCCACTGTCTTTTGATGACATTGGTGAAAAAGTTAGTTCATGAGCATCAGCAATACAGGCAGATGAATCTGCATAAATTCCTGGTTACCCCTTCAAAGGTACCCCCAGGCCTTAATACAGACTCCCTTCAGCAAGGTTGTAGTGGCTCAGTGGTTAGCACTGCTGCCTTATAGCACCAGGGTCCCAGGTTCATTCCCAGCCTTGGGCAGATTATCTGTGTGGTGTGTGCACATTCTTCCCATGTCTGTGTGAGTTTCCTCCCACAGTCCAAAAATGTGCAGGTTAGGTGAATTGACCATGCTAAATTGCCCATGGTATTAGGTACCTCATTCAGAGGGAAATGGGTCTGGGTAGGTTACTCTTTGGAGGGTTGGTTTGGGCTGAAGGGTCTGTTTCCCCATTGTAGGGAATCTAATCTTTCAAAAAAAAAGGTCATTATGCCCAAATCTTTATTCATAAGATTTTTTAAAAGTACATTGCCAAAGCATTTGGACTTGTAATGACAGAAAGTGCAATGAAATGCAATGTCTTCTCCCTAAGGCAAGCTCCACTCCTAGATGCCTCCACAAGGTTGTATCAGTCTTGCTGTTTACAGTGTACATTGTCAGGTACAATGCAGGGGATTTGGGAAAGGTGGCACTCAGGAAAACTATTCTCAACGCATCATGCTCCACACGATATAATTTCAATGCTCTCAGGAGGGAGCAGCTGTTGGGATTTGTCAGTGCTTTGTCCAAATCTTGAGACGAAGTGTAAAGGGCAGATTCGAACACACGCCAATTCTCAATGCAGACAATGAGCAGGGGAAGGCCTGGTCTCTGTGGTTAAATGTCTGAGGGCATTTCCCCCTCTTTTGTTTGTGCAGCATTTGGATGCAATTATGCAAAAAGCATACTAGAAATAAATTTTAAATTGCCTGATGAATAATTATTCTGTGGTGAGAGAGTGCCTCATTTTACCTAATGAGATAGTGCTTGAGGCACTGCAGGATGGTATGTGTGGGTGTTGGCATGACCATTGGCGAAGAACATTCTGGCAGAAATTCTATTTTCAGAGGCTGCATTTCAGAAGTCCTGATCATTTACACGATGCTCCTTTCATTGTGGAGCTGAGTCATTCAAGGTGAGTTTGCTGGAAGCTTTAGGTTTACCCATTAAATCAGAGGATGGACAAAGAGATGGAACTTTGGGTTTTAATTCTGTTGCACAGCAACATTGGTAATTGTTTTAAAAGAAAAAGTAGGAGATAATTCAGGCTTTGAATTGTCAAAAGATGATTTCAGTGTTGGCATTGAACTGACATATATAAATTTTAACAAAAGCAAATATCTTGGCAAGTTTTCTTAAGTGTTTTATTCAAGTAATATTGCAGCAAATAAATTTAGAATTGAAACACAGTGTTATTTTGACAAAGCATCTCCTGCTGCTGCTACTAATCATAACCCTGATGTCCAAGTTCTGTTAGTGAGAGAGAAATGACCATGTTCTGTCACTGAGAGGGAAAAAGGGAAGGAGAGGCAGGACTATGTCTGATATGAATTGAATAATCAAAATAAGCATAATGTCCTTTGACAAAGAACACGCAGAACTGGAGAAATTCAAAGAGTCAGGAAGTATCTGTGCAGAAAAACGAGGTTACAGATCGATGAACTGGAGAAAGAAAGAAATCTAAGATTTTTAAGCCAATGGAGGGGAAAAGAAGCAGAGTGGACAAAGGAGAAAGCTTGTGATAGGGAGGATACTCAGTACATATTAAATAACAAAAGATGGAACAAATAATAAAACAGAGTGGTAATGGATGCTCAGGAGCTACTACCTGCAAGGTACACTGCAGAAGCTCACCAAAGATCCTCAGACAGCACCTTCCAAACCAACAACCACTTCTACCTGGAAGGACAAGGGCAGCAGGTACATGGGAACACTGTCCCCTACAAGATCCCCTCCAAGCCAGCCACCATCCTGACTTGAAAATATATCGCTTTTCCTTCACTGTCACAGGGTCAAAATCCTGGAATTCCCTCTCTAAGGGCATTGCAGGTCTCCAGGTGGACTGCAGCAGTTCAAGAACTGGATTAGTGTTGCTGGAAGAGCACAGCAGTTCAGGCAGCATCCAACGAGCAGCGAAATCAACGTTTCGGGCAAAAGCCCTTCATCAGGAATAACACCAGTTCAAGAAGACAACTCACCCCTCAAAGAGCAACTAAGGACAGGCAATAAATGCTGGGGCCAGCCATCTATGCCCAGATCCCACAAATGAGTAAAAATAAAGGTGAAGAATCAAAAGTTTTCTCCAATTAAGATGCAAATTGGTACATAAAAACCATCCGAATGGGATTTTAAAAAAAAGAAACAAGATGAAAACAAACTGTGGTAAAAGATTTGCTAACCCGCGATAGGCCCACCAAAGCAAAATTGGCTACACTGTACCAGAACACCCAGAATTCCTGAGCAGCTCACAAGCCGAATCAGACAGCACGCAGCACACTTTAAGCTCCCATGGACATGATAGAGCACCACAGATATCTCAAAGCCCTAAGGGCAATTTCACAACCCAGTAATTCCAAAGCCACACAAAGAGCAGGACAGACAGACAGGCATCAGCAAGGACATGCTTCAGGAACAGGACAATGGAAGCACCTCACCACTTTAGAAGAGACATTAGCACCTACCTGTGAAGAGGAATGGAACCATCAATATTGTCAGGACACTCATCCAATAACTGTCTTCCAATTAGCATCCTTGTAATTAAATTACTCCATTTCCAGACACGTTGTAGTTTCCCATTTCTCATTCAGTGTCACTGTGCAGCATTACTATAAAACTGGTCTCATCCCCAGATCTGGGAAGAGAAATTCTGGTCTACCAGTACAGACTGTCAGTTCTGTGTCGGCCTAATCAATTTCTCTTCCAGCGATCTTGCTTGCAATAGAGTGTTTATCAATTTCACTTCGAGCTGTGTTTTGCGATCTCTAACCTATTGGACAAATTTCTCCAACACAAACCCTTTGTAACGCAAACAGAGGGAAGAATATGGACCAAGTGCTGGCAAATGGGACTAGATTAGGTTGGGATACCTGGTCAGCATGGACGATTTGGACCAAAGGGTCTGTTTCCATGCTGTACATCTCTATGACTCTAATTGCACAGAAGAAGATAGCGGCTGGTATAAAATTAAAGTTGTTGCATGCTGGGTCAATGCTGGGGTGCAGCTCCTACAGTTGCATTGGGCTTCACCAGAAAATTGCACACAGGCCGAGGACAGACACATCAGCCTGAGAGCAAAGTGAGGAGTGAACAACACAAGCAATGACAAATCAAGGGTCATCCTTGCTACCTGAGCAATCGAGAGAACTGTTTCACAAAATGGTTACCCAATCTGTGCTTGGTCTCCCCAGTGTACAGGAGACAACATTGTGAGCAACAGATACAGCAGACTGGAGTAAAAGATGTACAAGTCACTGTTCACTTGGAAGGCCGTGAATCACATAAAAATAGCAACAAAGCTCAACAGATAATAGGGAAGGCAAATGGAATTATTTCAAAGGGAATCGAGTGTAAAAGTAGGGAGGTTTTGTTAGAATATTGAAGAATGAGAGGTAACGTTATTGAAACATACCAAGTTCCTAGTGGACTTGACAAAGTAGAGACAGAAAGGTTATTTCCGCTTGAGGGAGAATCTAGTACCAGAGGGGAAAATCTTAGAATGAGAGATCGCACATTAAAGACAGGAAAGATGGGCCAGCGACAACAGGCTGTGTGTGGAATGGGGTCAGTCTCCTGGCTATAGGAGGGGGCAGCGTCATCAGCCGTGAGAACGTGACTCCTCCCAGAGATCAATATGAGCCTTGCAGGCTGACTGAGACTCCAGGCCATGGCTAGGCCTGGGAGCCTGCATCAGTGGTTCCAAACACTTTTTTATAGAGATAAGACTTAGACTTTCAGGACATTTTTTTCTTCCTTTTCGGCTTTCTCTTATTTCTGCTGCTGTTTTTTTAAATTCTGGTTTTGTCACAAAGGTGAAGAATTTTTCCACTTTTCACTGTACTCACATAATCTTATACTTGAGTACGTAACAATAAATTCTAATTCTAATTCTGAAAAAATAGTAATGCTAATTCTGAAATGAGGTGTAATTTCTTCTCTCAGAGAATAGGGAATCTGTGGAATTCTATACCTTTGAGGGCTGTTGAGGGTGGGTCAGTAAGTCTAACCAAGGCTGAGATTGATGGATTTTTAATCAGTAAGGAATCAAGGGTAATGGGGAAAAGGTAGGAAAATGGAGTTGAGGATTATCAGTTCGAGAATAACTTCATTGAATGGCGAAGCAAACTCAATGGGCTGAGTGGCCTCCTTCTGCTCCAATGTCTGATAATCCTGCTAGTCTTTCACAGTAAGAAGAGGGGAGGTGCAGGGACAGACTTTGTACATCCAGTCCTTTGTACCTCCTCCACAGAAAGGTGCAATAGGAAATGCAGGGCATGTTAGGAATGACTGAGCATCCCAGAGAAGCAGCCCCTGTGAGAGGGGGGGGTGGAGGATGGAGGATGAGGGGGGGAAAAAAGTTTGATCTTCCCCAGTGAGTAGGACAATATTGTAGGTGACAAAAATGATGGAGGATGATGCATTGTATATGATGGGATGGAAGGTGAGGACAAGGGGAACTCTATCATACTTCTAGGAGGAAGGGTGATGTGAGAAATAGACTGGAATCATTGGATGATCATGTTAACCATACGTGGGAATCTTCAATCGAAGGAAAAGGTAGCATTGATGTGAAAAGTAGCATCAGACGTAGCAGGGGCAAAGACACTGAAATAATGGAATGAAGTTGTTTTGGTGTGAGGAAACATGGCTAAAATAGTAGTAGGAAATGAATCAGAGCGGTTGAAGGTGAAAGAGTGAAAGTTGGAAACAAAGTCAATGAAACTTTCCAGTTTTTGTCAGAAGCCATTTTAACCTTCCACTTTTTTGCCATGCTGACATCTCTGTCCATGGCCTGCTGAATGTTCCACTGAAGCTCAACACAAACTCGAGGGACAACATCTTAACTTTCACTCAGCACGTCAATGCACATTTGGAAACTGTGTTGATCTCAATAACTTGAGATAATGGCTTTAGTTATGAGGTTATGGAGTTTATTACAGTTCTAGATGGGAGACCTCAGGTTGTTCAGCCTGAGGAGGAATGGGCTGGCTTTATTCACCTCCCTGTTGGTTGGCCACAATGAGGTTAATGTTTAAAAAAAAGCATCCTTTGTGGATGACTTTCTCCCAGACTAAACAAGTTCATGTTTTAAGGACGCAATATAACCAAGACCTTTTGATTTATCAAGACTGAGTTTATTAGTTAGACATGAGATAAATAATGCAACAAAGATTGATACATTAGAAATTAGAGGTGAGTCAAAACGAATGTTGAAAGATAACAACAATATCAAGTTCAGTCTCTGAGTTCCATTCCATTGGGTGATACCAGTTGGACTGATGTTGGGAGGTATGCAGTTGATTTTGACCTGCTTGGCTTTATAGGTCAGTTTAATGCTTTCGCCCTGTTTCCTTTTAACTGTGGCTTCATTTGTTTTCTAGCTTCTAGTGAAGAGAGAGGCTTCCTCTTTTTTGAACCTGGGGTTTTCTCCGTTGTGACCCTGACAGTGCACACTTTCGCACTCTCGCACATACCTCCGGGTTCAAGATTGGTTTTGAACCCAAATTTTTTTGTGTATTCTTGAAAGGGGAACAAACCTAACGTGTCCCTCACCCAGATCGTTGTCTTTTCTCCCAGCATGTTCACAGTCTGAGCTAGCTCACAGGGGATCAGCGTTCAGTTTTCTTTACGTTTCTCATTTTGACGTGCTTCTCTTTGAAGCTTTCTTGAGGCCCATCAGGTCGAGCATTCCTGGGTCTCCCTCAAAGTGGAGGATCACCCACACAGGCCTTGCAGACACTCATGGATTTTCCATTGTATAGAATTTATATACTCAGTCATTTTTGCTGGACGTTTGCTTTTTTAAAAAGATACTTCCAGAGGTGATCCAGGATTAGGATCCATCTTCATGACATTCCTGTCCGGACTGCAATCTATTTGACTTAATTCTTCCCCTGTAAGGGGCTTTAGAGAAAAGGGAGCCAGGTGGGCTGGTTTGCAATGCAGAGTGATTCCATCTGGGTGGTTTCAATTCCAACACTCTCGTTCTCAGTCTCTCCCCTCGCCTGAGGTGTGCTGACCCTTAGGTTAAACCACCACGAGTTACCTGTCTGCCTCTAATGTGAGAGTAGTCCTATGGTCTGGTAGGACTATGGTGACTTTACCTTTTTTAGAGAAGCTGATGACAACCCACCAGGAGGTGGATATCCCAATGACCAGCAGCAACCACCTTCTCAAGATCACCTCTAGGAACATTTCCACAGGGTGAGGTGGAGCCAGAAAGCTAACATGTCTGTCAATGGCACCAATATACACTTGCCTCTGTGCTAAACCCTATAACAGCCTAAACTTTTAACCTGACAATGAGTAGAGGTGAGGAAGCCCTTTGGGAAAATCAGACTTTTTTGAGATAACAACTGCTCACAGGATTTGACATATAGAAGTGAGTGTGCCCTTTCCTTAATCCAGATTAATTTTTCAAAGATCGTGAGATAAGACTGAAGCTAAAGAAAGACTGAAATGACTAACACCAGCTTCTGCCTTCCATCATCATCCACACATGATAGAGCTTCCTTGCAGCGTTTCAGTGACATTATTGTGAACTATTCATTCAATAGCATGTTATGCAAATGCCATCTAAAGGTTCAATATTGAAAATCCTTGTCTTCATTGTTTAAGCAGAGAAGTTAACTGTTTATTTTAATTCCATTCATACTTCTGTTAAAATGCCAGTCAAAAGAATCAACACAAACACGGCAATTTTTATTCCAGGAATGTAATACCTGTTGTTTCCAAATTGAGCAAGTTGACCATCAAAGGTATGCCAGGGGTCCACACCTAAACAGGGAGTCCCTCACACACAGTGTGCACATGTGTCTACATGTGACAATGCTAAATCAAATCATATCAGTTCATAGAAAGAAACTGTAAAACAAAGAAGAGATTTTATTTTAAATTACAAAAGTCAGCTTAAAATTGTGTGCATGTACAGTGAAGTCATCAGCAGAGTTTTAGTTAACAGTGAATTAATGAGCGTATTTTAATAAACCAGCATATTGTGATAATATTATGTTATGGTAGTCACATAAATAATGTTTAAGACAAAGGAAAGCTTCTCTTTTCATTTTCAATAATTATCTCTAATTGTGCGTATGATCACAATGTTGGCAAACAGAGCCAAGAAAAAAAATGAACAAACTCACATAAAAGTAGAGATGATAAGATTTTCTTTCAATACCAAAATATGACATTTGAAGTCCCAACTCAAGCCAGCAATCCTGCTTTCATTCAGTAGAGTTTCAGATACCTACAGGTCATTATGCTACAATTCACTTTTCCTCAGTGCATTTTAGCTCTAACATGATTGATGAACTGTGGACATTGTTTGGATAACACAAACTTCCTACTGAACGGATACAACGATTTTCTGTTAGCGATTCTCCACCGGACAATTTTCTATAGCAGTTTTCGATAGCATGATGTCACAGAGGAACACAACTATTGCGTTATTGCAGAATAACCTGTACATCACAAGAGGTTTGAGACTGAGGATATAAAAGACATAATATATAAAAATAAATAAAAATCCGGAATCCTAGATTGAATGTTCTATTTCCTGAGGTCATAGAACTGTGAGAATATGTTCCACTCTCAGAAGACTACCTTTGCATCATGTAAGAGACAATTGATTAGTGTGATGCAGAGATTCTGTTCCACATAGACAGGTTAAATTGTGTTTGAATATCTCTCCTTTTTATTTATTTGTAGATTGTGGGTAATACTTACTAGACTGGTAAGAACAGCAGTTTCCCTCCCTAAACTGAATTTGTGAACCAGATGGAATTTTCCCAACAATCTGCAACAGTTTCAATGTCATCATTAGATTCTTAATTTTAGAATTATATCCAACCTTTTCAAACAGAGGGTGGTACATGTATGGATTGAGCTGCCAGAGGAAGTGGTGGAGGCTGGTACAATTACAACATTTAAAAAGCATCTGGATGGGGATATCAATAGGAAGGGTTTAGAGAGATAAGGGCCAACTGCTGGCAAATGGGACTAGATTAATTTAGGATATCTGGTCATTATGGATAAGTTGGACCAAAAGGGGCTGGTACAACTCCATTAATTAAAATTCTACAGTCTACCATGCTAAGATTTGAACTGCAGTCCCCAGAACATTACCTGGATCTCTGGTTGAACTGGTCTACCTACAATACCACTATTCTGGATTGGTGGTGCTGGAAGAGCACAGTAGTTCAGGCAGCATCCAAGTAGCTTCAAAATCGACATTTCGGGCAAAAGCCCTTCATCAGGAATAAAGGCAGTGAGCCTGAAGCATGGAGAGATAAGCTAGAGGAGGGTGGGGGTGGGGAGAAAGTAGCATAGAGTACAATGGGTGAGTGGGGGAAGGGAAGAAGGTGACAGGTCAGGGAGGAGAGGGTGGAGTGGATAGATGGAAAAGGAGATAGGCAGGTAGGACAAGTCCGGACAAGTCATGGGGACAGTTACTGAACTGGAAGTTTAGAACTAGGGTGAGGTGGGGGAAGGGGAAATGAGGAAATTGTTGAAGTCCACATTGATGCCCTGGGGTTGAAGTGTTCCGAGGCGGAAGATGAGGCGTTCTTCCTCCAGGCGTCTGGTGGTGAGGGAGCGGCGGTGAAGGAGGCCCAGAACCTCCATGTCCTCAGCAGAGTGGGAGGGGGAGTTGAAATGTTGGGCGACGGGGCGGTGTGGTTGATTGGTGCGGGTGTCCCGGAGATGTTCCCTAAAGCGCTCTGCTAGGAGGCGCCCAGTCTCCCCAATGTAGAGGAGATCACATCGGGAGCAATGGATACAATAAATGATATTAGTGGATGTGCAAGTAAAACTTTGATGGATGTGGAAGGCTCCTTTAGGGCCTTGGATAGAGGTGAGGGAGGAGGTGTGGGCACAGGTTTTACAGTTCCTGCGGTGGCAGGGGAAAGTGCCAGGATTGGAGGGTGGGTTGTTTGGGGGCGTGGACCTAACCAGGTAGTCGCGGAGGGAACGGTCTTTGCGGAAGGCGGAAAGGGGTGGGGAGGGAAATAGATCCCTGGTAGTGGGGTCTGCTTGGAGGTGGCGGAAATGTCGGCGGACGATTTGGTTTATGCGAAGGTTGGTAGGGTGGAAGGTGATCACCAGGGACGTTCTGTCCTTGTTACGGTTGGAGGGGTGGGGTCTGAGGGCGGAGATGCGGGATGTAGACGAGATGCGTTGGAGGGCATCTTTAACCACGTGGGAAGGGAAATTGTGGTCTCTAAAGAAGGAGGCCATCTGGTGTGTTCTGTGGTGGAACTGGTCCTCCTGGGAGCAGATCCGGCGGAGCCGGAGGAATTGGGAATACAGGATGGAACTCTACAATACCACTAGGCCATTGTCTCTCTTTCTTGAATTTTGCAGGACATTAAATGAGTTGCCTAGAAACTATGATAGTTTCTTGTACATAATCTACAGCTAGCTCCTTCCCCCTTGATTTGACTATGATAAAAGTTTCTTTGAAAGTTCTAAGTCCCTTAGCCTTTCAGGACTAAACACTTCTGTCTGGCCCTCTGCCTGTTCAGGTTTTTCCTGCACCATTACGTCAGCAGGGTGTTCACTAACTGAAGCTCAACCCCTTCACCGTTTGCTTTACTTTTCACTTTGTGCTGTGACTTATGAGAGTGGGATCTGGTTACCACACAGTCTGGGAAAATACCAGGATATTTCTGTTTTAACTCCTCAGTTTCTTGGTTTTTCTTGGGCTTCTCCACAACCAGGGGTGTCACTCCCATCTTGGATCCTGCCAAATCATTCTCAAGAACAAACTGAATTTCTGGAGCTGACACTCTTGTCAATCACTCCCACTGTAACTTCCCTAGTCTTGAGTTGGCACTCCAACCTGATCTTACATAGGGGAATGCTAAATGTCTGTCCCTCTAACCCACATATTACCACACTCTCGAGTAATGGATCAAAAAGAGTGCATATTCGCTCATCCCTTACTATCAGCGAGTGGTTAGATCCTGTACCTCTCAAAATTATAACTTCTTGTCCTTCTCCCCCTGTTCCTTGTGAGTACATTTTACCCACAGAGGCAAATTCTGTGTACAGATCAAGTACTAACTCCATACCCAGCCCCTGCCAAGGCTGTGCACTCTCCTGCAGCTCCTTGGCTCTTCTTGGGGTTTCCTTTACTCCCTTCACTAATGCCACTGGCTTGGCTTCTTTTACCACATAATTTCCCACAGTACCTTTCTTTAATATGTCCCAACTTCTGGCAGTGAAAACACCTTTGCCCGGTGTCCTTCTGAAACCACGAGCACTGTAATTTTCTGTGTCCCACAGTCGAAACACCTGAGGCCTTTCACCTCCTTTCCACCCTGTTGGGCTTTTTTTTTATTCTGTGGTAAATTCTTACCAGTGCTCTCTATTCTTGGTTTTGTAGTGTAGGATCTCCCCTTCTCCCAACTCCTGTCCCTCACAGGATGAAACTTGTTTTATACTCGTACTCATGTCCTCATCTGCTAACTCTGCTGCCCTTCTCACTTCCTGAACTTTCTGTTCCTCCACGTGAATTTTCATCATCTCTGGAAGTGAGTTTTTAAACTCTTGCAGCAGAATAATCTCTCTTAGAGCCTCAAAGGTCTTATATATCTTTAAGGCTCGCCCCCATCTATCAAAGTTCTTTCACACTCAAGATAAATCTGACTTGGTTCCTACTTTGTGTTTCTGAACCACTGTCTATATGCTTCTGGTACCAATTCATAAGCATTTAAAACAGCCTGTTTAACATCTTCATAATATCTTGACCCTCATCTGACAGCGCAGCAAACACCGTGGGTGGCACGGTGGCACAGTGGTTAGCACTGCTGCCTCACAGCGCCAGAGACCCGGGTTGAATTCCCGCCTCAGGCGACTGACTGTGTGGAGTCACACACCACCCCTCCCCCCCCCCCCCCCACCCCACCCCCTCCCCACACGCACACACACACACCCCTCACACACAACCCGTGTCTGCGTGGGTTTCCTCCGGGTGCTCCGGTTTCCTCCCACAGTCCAAAAATGTGCAGGTTAGGTGAATTGGCCATGCTAAATTGCCCGTAGTGTGAGGTGAAGGGGTAAATGTAGGGGAATGGGTCTGGGTGGGTTGCGCGTCGGTGTGGACTTGATGGGCTGAAGGGCCTGTTTCCACACTGTAAGTAATCTAATCTAACCTCATTAACTCTGCCTACCAGTTTAGTTTGAGCTAGCATTACCCATAAATCCTCGGACCACTCCATCTGCCTCAGAAATTTTTCAAATGAAATAAAAAGGTTTCAACATCTTTCTTATCAAAATGTGGCAGAATTTTGAGATATTTGTGTTCATCACTACCTTCTCTTTTAATCTCCATCTTGTTAACTTGACTTGGCTGACTAAGTCGCAACTTCTCAAGTTCAAATCCTCTCTCTTTTTGCTCAGCTAAGAACTGTTTTTCTACTCTCTTATGGAGTCATAGAGATGTACAGCATGGAAACAGACCCTTCGGTCCAACCCGTCCATGCTGACCAGACATCCCAACCCAATCTAGTCCACCTTCCAGCACCTGCCCCATATCTCTCCAAATCCTTCCTATGTATATACCCATCCAGATCCCCTTTAAATGTTGCAATTGTACCAGCCTCCACCACTTCCTCTGGCAGCTCATTCCACACACACACCACCCTCTGTGTGAAAAAGTTGTCCCTTAGGTCTCTTTTATATTGTTCCCCACTCATCCTAAACCTGTGATCTCTAGTCCTGGACTCCCCGACCACAGAGAAAAGACTTTGTCTACTTATCCTATCCATGCCCCTCATGATTTTGTAAACCTCTGTAAGGTCACCCTTCAGCCTCTGACGATCCAGGGAAAACAGCCCCAGCCTGTTCAGCCTCTCCCTATAAGTCAAATCCTCCAACCCTGGCAACATCCTTGTCAATCTTTTCAGAACCCTTTCAAGTTTCACAACATCTTTCCGATAGGAAGGAGACCAGAATTGCAAGCAATATTCCAACAGTGGCCTAACCAATGTCCTGTACAGCCACAACTTGACCTCACAACTCCTGTACTCAATACTCTTTCCAATAAAGGAAAGCATACCAAACGCCTTCTTCACTATCCTATCTACATGTGACTCCACTTTCAAGGAACTATGAACCTGCACTCCAAGGTCTCTTTGTTCAGCAACACTCCCAAGGACCTTAACATTAAGTGTATAAGTCCTGCTAAATTTTCTGGCAACGCCGCTTTCATGTGTTTTCAGGGAAGCTAACATCAATTGAGAACAGGAGGGAGTTTCTTTGGGGGCAATCATAGCCATAGCCAGAGAAATGTACAGAATCCTAGATCCTGACCAGCAGTTACGAGCAATGCTGTTTGCTCTTCTTCTTAGTGTTGTTACATCAAATATGTTCATTGATCGATGCTGTAAAAATGTTTCATGAATTCCAATATTATTATCTTCTCACCTGACTGTGGCAAACAAGCTACAGAACAATTATTGAAGTATTAATAAAGTACATATTAAAGTAATTAATGTGTAGGTCATGTGCAGTATATAAGTAAATGTAGAATCAAAGGCTTGTCTCTATATTGATGACCATGAGATTAGCAGATCTCATCATAAACCATGCAAGGAAGGAAATCTGCCATCTTTACCAAGTATGACCTACCTATAATTCCACAGCAATGCACTTAACTTTTTTAAAATTTTTAATCATGCTGCTCAGATTTCTTAAAGCACACCTTTCGAGCAAGATGAGACTTGAAGCCAGACCTTTAGGCTCAGAGGTAGGGACACTACCAGAGTGCTACAAGAGCCGATTTGATCTTGGTCCTTAACTATCTCTGAAATTACCTCACAGATGTTTCAGCTGTACTCAAACAGCCAGCTGTGTACCACGAATGTGATGGTCTATCTGCTTGCTGTGATGGTCTTTCAGCAGCCCACAACAGTCTAACAGCTTTAGTGTCAACTTCCAGACTCAGAATGATTCCAGAGTGGTTGCCCGGCTTTGAGAATCTCAAGGTTAAGCCCAGTAGGGACCGGAGGCTGCATTGGGATTGGGAGTGGTGGCTGAGTTGTGGCGGGGAGTGGAGATTGGGTTGGGGTGGGGAGTGTAGGCTGGGTTGGGGTGGGAAGTGTAGGCTGGGTTGGGGTGGGGAGTGTAGGCTGGGTTGGGGTGGTGAGTGGGAGCTGGATTGGGGTGGGGTGTGGAGGCTGGGTTGGGTGGGGAGTAGGGGCTGGATTGGGGTGGGGAGTAGGGGCTAGGTTGGGTGGTGAGTGAAGGCTGGGTTGGGCTGGGGAGTGGAGGCTGGATTGGGTTGGGAAGTGGAGGCTGGGTTGCGGTGGGAAATGTGGGCTGGTTTTGGGTGGGGAGTTGGGGTTGGGTTCAGGTGAGGAATGGAGGCTGGGTTGGGGTGGCGAGTGGAGGCTGGGTTGGGGTGGGGAATGGGGCTTGGTTTGGGTTGGGGAGTTGGAGCTGGGTTCGATTGAGGAATGGAGGCTGGGTTGGGGTGGGGAGTGGAGGCTGGGTTGGGGTGGGGAATGGGGGCTGGGTTGGCATGGGGAGTGGAGGCTGAGTTGGGATGGGGAATGGGGGCGGAATTGGGGTGGGGAGTGGGGGCTGGGTTGGGGTGGGGATTGGGGGCTGGATTGGAGTGGGGAGTGGAGGCTGGGTTGGCATGGGGAGTGGAGGCTGAATTGGGGTGGGGAGTGGAAGCTGATTTGGGTGGGGAGTGGAGGCAGGGTTGGCATGGGGAGTGGAGGCTGGGTTGGGTGGGGAGTGGAGGCTGAATTGGGGTGGGGAGTGGGGGCTGGGTTGGGGTGGGGATTGGGGGCTGGATTGGAGTGGGGAGTGGAGGCTGGGTTGGCATGGGGAGTGGAGGCTGAATTGGGGTGGGGAGTGGAAGCTGATTTGGGTGGGGAGTGGAGGCAGGGTTGGCATGGGGAGTGGAGGCTGGGTTGGGTGGGGAGTGGAGGCTGGGTTGGGGTCGGGATTGGGTTGGGGTCCAGAGTGTGGGCTGGGTTGGGATGGCGAGTGGTGGCTGGATGCTGTTGGGGAGTGGAGGCACCATTATTCTGAATTTTTGATTTCTTTAGTTTCCTATTTATTCCTATAATTGTCATGCTAGATTTTTTAGGTCTTTATTTTCTAATTTTTTTTCATGAGAATGAGAAGTATCTGTTCCTGGGCACCTTGGTACCTTAGATAGCGCTGTAGTAGCAACGTGCAAACTCTGAACTGTACCCACCTGGCAATAAAGCTAATTCACCTTGTTGCGCAGTAGCAGTTTCAAAACAATTTGATCTGGTTTCAAGTCTGAGCTGCTGCAGAACTCTGTTCAGATATATCCACATATCTGCCCTGAAGAAGGATTCTCTTCCTCCTGATGCTGCCTGGCTTGCTGTGTTCTTCCAGCCTCCTGCCTGCCTACTTCATGTAAATCTGAACAGGTCGAGTGAACGTGTCTCTCAGTGATAAATACTGGCGCTGAAAGTAGCATCCACATCCAGTAACAGATTGCTGTTAAAAAGGAAAACGTAGGAGTCAGCAGTATCTAAAATACTTGTGAACGTTTTGGATTAGAAAAAAAATCAGTTTTGGTTTTTTTTTCCCTGAGGAGGCAATCGAAATTGCAGGCATCACTAACAAAACACACAGATTACTAACAATAAGGTTCCTCATTCTCCCACCTGTCATTGCCACTTCACACTTAAGGCGTTTAGATTCCGATTCTGACCAGTCTGTACCAAGTACCACCACAAGTACGTGAGTCACCTTATTAATTTTGAACAAAGGAAAATACAAGCCCACAGAATACATTGCAATCCATCTGCCCATGCAGAAGTTTAGATGCCTTAACCGCCCACTCACCTAATATTTTTCCAATTGCTCTTTAATTTTTCCGTACCATCTGCCCCTGCCGCCTCTCAGAACAGTCCATTAATTCATCGAACATTGCACAAGTTCATTAAATCAAAACTGTCTACATATTTTGCCTCAATAACAACTGACATGACAGCTGATTTTGTGCGCATTGACCTGAGTATTGGATTGCAGTGTGTGCTGGACAAGAGACTAAAACATTCTGTACTATTTTGGCAGTTTATTGTCCTGAGGGGTGCTGGGTGAGAAAGCATATGTACCAGCCGTAGGAAGAAGCATCTCTTAAAGCTTTGTTAACCTTAACTCTGTGACTGCATGTGTTGTTCAATCAGCTTGAGATATGACATTGGCAATGAGAGAAAATACAGAGGTGCAAACAGCGGTGTTTAAGATTGTGTCAAGGCATTGCTGGGGCTGATATATCTGCAGCCTGGGGAATTGAGCTCACATCAGATGATTCCAGCTCCATCAATGTGAAATAGAAATACAGGCACTGACAGCTTTGGCTTGTTTTTGGATGGAGGGATGGTGACTTTGAAAGCAGAGCATTGTGCCTCATTGCTGTTTCAATGAGAGAGACGCTCAAAGTGTTGCCTGACATGGGAGAAAAGGCAGGTTATGAAAGCTTTATGTCATGATGCCAAATGTCACATTCCAAGGGCTTGATTTCCTTCAGACAAGGCAGAAGGAGGAGAATCAAACGATTTACAAATTGAACTACTGAGACAGGAATCATGCGGATGCAATTATCTTGTGACAAATCTGAATAACCCGAAGGGGTTTTTGTGGCATGGTGATAGTGTCACTTCCTCTGGTCCAGGAGACCTGCGTTCAGGTCCCACCTGCTCCAGGAGTGTGTAAAAATAAGTTGGTTCGAAAATATGTGGATAACCAGATAATGGTTCAGGTGATTGAACATAGCAGGTCAGATTAGTTGAGGAGTAAGTTTCTTGAAAGTGGAGGTGACTTTAAATCAGATGACACTTTGAAACTAGAAACCATGGCTTTACAATTTCACAGCATGAAACAAATCCCACTTCTGCCATTGTCATGACTAAAGTTAAGGCTAACCAAGTGGCACAACCAAGTGACAAGTCCATTGTTAAGGAAGGATTATTGATTTGTGAATGTCCTCATACAATTTAATAGCTGGGACCATTATTGAATGAAATAAATGGATTCTTACCACTGCAGAAGAGATTAGTTAATTACATGTTAACTAATTGACAAAACCATACTAGAGAAAATTACATCTTGATGCTAAAATTCTTTGCAGCCTGCTGGGGAGGTTGAAAAGACAGAGCCAGTCCACCACTTCTCACTGTAGTGACAACATGTAAATATAAATTACAGAAGTCTGAAGGAGATTGTGTATCCAGTTCTGGTTACCCAGTTACAGGAAGGATGTTAGGAAACTGGAGAGGCTTCAGGAGAGATTAACTAGTGTTGCCAGGTATGGAAGGTTTGAGTTATAAAGAGATGACTGAATATACTGGAGTGTAGGAGGTTAAGAAGCAACCTTACAGAAGTGTATAAAATAATGAGGGGTATAGATAAAGTTAGTGGCAATCCTCTTTTCCCATAGGATAGAGGAATTCAAGAGTAGGAGTCACATTTTTAAAATGAGTGGAGGAAGATTTTAAAAACATGAGCGGCCAATGTTTTACACTGAGGATGGTTCCTGTGAGGAATGAACTTCCTGAGGGACTAGTGGATGTAGTTACAATTACAATGTTTAAAAGACACTTGGATGAATACATGAATAGGAAAGATTTGGAGGGATATGGGCCAGGTGCAGGCAGGTGGGATGAGTTTAGTTTAGGGTTGTGTTCGGCATGGACTGATTGAACCGAAGGTCCTGTTTCCGTATTGTATGACTCTTTGACTCTATGTGTCAATTTGGGGCTCTTAAGAAGGGATGCCTCCTGCCATGCCATGGGGAAGAAATGCAGATAATGTGGAGGAAAAAGATATCATTGTAAAGACGCATGGAAGCAAAGCTGGGCAGAGAGGGAAGACTAACAGGAGGGAGATGAATGCAGCACAATTTGCAAAAGATGTAGAGTGAGAACACAGATAGCAATCATGGATACGAGCTTTCTGTCAGCAGGAACAACCCTTGAGAAGTTCCAGTAGTTGTTGGGAATGAATGTTATCATAGGTTCAGGCAGTGAAAGGAATTACATCAATAGAGCCCTGTAGGAGGAACTGACGATGGAGAGAATCAAGTACATCCGACAATGAAGTGTTGAAAGGCTGTTCTATCCTGACACAACTAAATCCCCATGACAAACCGTCAGGCATATCATCATGAGAACTGAGGAAAGGATCAGAATGAAGGGGCAGAATTCACGGTGATTAAGCAGGACGGTCAGCCTCTTCAAAGCAGAGAAACTGCCTGAATCTTGGGAACACTACACATAAACGTGAATTCTCTGAAATCTTACGTGAAATTTCAAGAGCAGTTTGCACCATTGTTTTAAGGAATTGGGGAGCTGCACAGCTGCTGACCGAGATTAATAAGAAATTTGAGGCAAGGATTAAAGAACTCACTGAACAAGACATCATAGAGCCAACTGAAGGAGCAATGCCATGACTAGGTCCTGTTTTAGTAACACAAATGGTGCCATTTTTCCCAATCAAATCTGTTCAGAGATGTTATTCCACACCCTCTGGAGGGGATGGGAATTGAACCCAGGTCTGTCATTGTAGGGGTAGGGATACTCCACCAATCTTTGTGTCATCGGCAAAGCACCCTTCCACTTACTCATCCAAGTCATTTATAAACTTCACAAAGAGTAGAAGTCCCAGAACAGATCCCTGCGGAACACCACTGGTCACCAAGCTCCAGGCTGAATACTTTCCATCTACTACCACCCTCTGTCTTCTATGGGCCAGCCAATTCTGTATCCAGACAGCTAAATTTCCCTGTATCCCATGCCTCCTTACTTTCTGAATGAGCCTACCACAGGGAACCTTATCAAACGCCTTGCTAAAATCCATATGCACCACATCCACTGTTCTACCTTCATTAATGTGTTTTGTCAAATCCTCAAAGAATTCAATAAGGCTTGTGAGGCATGACCTGCCGCTCACAAAGACATGCTGACTATCTCTAATCAAACGATGGTTTTCCAAGTAATCATAAATCCTGTCTCTCAGAATCCTCTCCAATAATTTGCCCACCACAAACATAAGACTGTCTAGTCTATAATTTGCAGGGTTATTCCTATTCCCTTTCTTGAACAAAGGAATAACATTTGTCACCCTCTTTTTATCTGGTATTACTCCAGTGGCCAGTGAGAACGCAAAAATCATTGCCAAAGGCTCAGCAATCTCCTCCCTCGCTTTCTGCAGTAACCTCAGGTATATCTCGTCTGGCCCAGGGGACTGATCTGTCCTCATATTTTATAAAGTTTTCAGCAGATCTTCCTTCTTCACACCAACTTGTTCGAGCATATCAGTCTGTTTCACGCTGTCCTCGCAAACGTCAAGGTCCCTCTCAGTAGTGAATACTGAAGCAAAGTAGTCATTAAGGACCTCCTCTATTTTCTCTGACTCCAGGCACAAGTTCCTCCACTATCCCTGATCAGCCCTACCCTCACTCTGGCTATCCTCTTGTTCCTCACCTAAGTGTAGAACACCTCAGGGTTTTCCTTAATCCTACCTGCTAAAGCATTTTCAAGGCTCTCTTGGTGATGGCTCCCTTCTAACTATCCTAAGTCCATTCTTCAGTTCCTTCCTGGCTATCTTGTAACCCTCGAGAGCTCTGTCTGATCCTTGCCTCCTCAATGTTAAGTAAGCTTCCTTCTTCCTCTTGACTAGATGTTCCACATTTCTTGTCATCCAAAGTTCCTGCACCCTACCATCTCTTCCTTGCCTCAGTGGGATAAACCATCTAGCACTCACAGCAAGTGCTCTCTAAACAGTCTCCACTTTTCTGTTGTACATTTCCTTGAGAATATCTGCTCCCAGTTTATGTTCCACAGTTCCTGCCTAAGAGCATTGTAATTCCCCCTCCCCCAATTAAGTACTTTCTCATACCGTCTGCTCCTATCCCTCTCCATGTGTATAGTAAAGGTCAGGGAGTCTTGATCACTATCACAAGAAGGTGACAACGTTTTATTTTTTGTCCAAGTTAGGACTTTGCCAATACAATGGATTCCTATTTGTCACCAGAGATTTACCAACACAAAATCCAGAAGGTGATACAAGGAGAACCAGGAGCAGTTAACATCTCAGTTGAAATTATTATTCATTGAGCCAGTAGAGAGGAAGCCAACATGAATGAGATTAGTATTGGCTGGATTGCAGTCAGCAGGACTCATGGTCAATGCTGACCAGGGCTTTCTGGGTGTGACACAAACTCACAAGTAACAGAATCGACCCAAGCAATGATGGGATTGAAGAAATAGCAGAGGCACATGAACCAGTGCAGTGAGGAAGGATCAAACACAGATCTTCATTGGAGAAAGAAGTGGAATCACCTGAGATAGCTCATGATAGACACAAGGCAATGATAACTAAAAGAGAGTAAAAGAGACAATGATCTGGAGTTGGATGATATTAGACTGAAAATTAAAGTTGGAAACTGGGACAATTGCCTATTCAAGGTGTACATCATGGTCGGAAATGATCTGAGCACAATTAGGAAGTTAGGGCTAGACTGCTGAAGCTAGCTCAGGAGATCACTTGGGAATCTCCTCTTCTTTGTTGCCAGCCCTCTAACATCTCTTATTAAAATCATCGTTGTCTCTCCCAAATCACACACTGATATACTCACTGATGTCCTTTCTCCATTCCCCCCTCAACCTCTTTGTCCTCAGAAATTTCAATTTTTAATTCAGCTCCCATTATCCACTTCTGTCTTTTGATGTACTGTTCTCCCATCTTCTGTAAATGTCTCGCTCCATCTCAAGCGTTTCTATCGTCAGCACTACTTGATTTTGCTACACCATGTAGACCTGCTACTCACATGATCTTCGAGACAGATAAGACCCAGTTGGGATTATTTCTGGGAAACAAAATCTTTAGGTATTAAAGGCACCACATTAATGTAAGCTGTTACTGTCTTTGTGACACTTTTTCTTTGCAAACCTATGCTGTGGTAAAATACTCAGCAAAAAATGTGCTAAGGTGTGACCACACAAAGGGGGTGTATGTCAGTATTTCAGCCTATGTTCTATTCTTTATGCACAATGCATAATTGCATTCAAAATGTAACAGTTTTATTTTAAAAGTGGTTTAAAAAAATCAATGCCTTGAGAATTTGTCTTTTAAAAATATTAAATTAATCCAGTTGAGTATATAGTTGATCACGAGGAATAATTATTGTCTCTGTTAAGAATGTGATACTTAATTATTCCTGTTGCCTCGTGCTTCTAGATCAGTTGTTGTACCAATTAAAGTCACTGAGGTATATGGGACATTTGAAAATTATATTGTCCCTGCAGCGTATGTGCTGTAGATCCATAGGATTGGGACTCGAAGGGTTAAACTTTCAGGAGCGTTGAAATAAACCAGCATTATATTCCCTAGAATTTAGAAATTCATGGGATAATTTGCTCTTTGTTTCCAAGATCTTAAATGGTATTGTTTCAGAGAAACCATTTCTACTCATTGAGGAACCTAGAACTACGGGGCATAGTCTGAAACTTACTGGAGACAAGTTTGGAGATACTTCATCACAGATGGCAACTGGTGCTAAATCAATTGTTAATTTGAAAAGTTATTGATGGACAGGTTATTGCTATGCAAGGATAGATGGGCCAAAGGCAGTCAGGTTGTAGATCAGCCATAATCTCATTGAATGGTGGAAAAGACTCAAGAAGCTAAAAGACTTCTCTTGTTTCTACAAAACCCATTGCAGTTTTTCTCAATAGTACCTTGTAACACTACCTAAGAGTTAGCAATGTTATGTAGATGTTAGGAATTCACATTGGACCAAAGTATTGCACTGTGTGCAATTACTCTGGATGAATACCAACTTTTGCATGAAAAAACTGATGCATTTAATGTTAGACAAGTAGGAAGTGCGTTAAAAATGACTTGGTTATTTCCAAACATGATCATGTGGCTAATGATATTATCCTTGCTTTGAATCTCATTGTAACCCGATCCTTCAGCAAAAGGGAAACATAATTATATGATAAGCTAATAGGATCAAAGAGTTGTTTCAAATTTATATGAAAAAGGTCCCACAAGATTTTCATCAATCAAAACCTAATGCATGACTTCCAAAGGGTGAGGAAGTCTTTGTTGATCAGAGAACCTTTTGCCTTTTCATCTTCAAATGAATGATCCACCTAAAGCCTTCAGGTGTCGGTCTCCCTCTGTCTCTGGGAGGCAGAAAAATAAACCGAAACAAACTTGAAATATCAACAAGCATTCATGAACAAATGCCACTTTGCAATTGGCCAGTGTTGTTTTCCAACATAAAACATACCTTTAACTTTTAAGCAAATAGATTGAAATTATACTGGGAATAACTTTGACTGTGTGATTAATTTAGAATGATATAAAATCTCTCACCCATTTTGCATTTTTCGTGATTTTTCTTTGATGTTCGCCAATTACAATAAAGGAAACGGAAAAAAGGAGGTTATAGAGCAGCCCTCTTCACATAATTTTGTACAAGCACCAAATCCAAATTTATGCCACAGTGCAACTTTGGGAAGAAATGCATTAGTGCATTTCTGTGAAGTTCTTTGGTCTGCTTTCTTTTGGTGAAGGTGCTAACCCATTTAGTTCAACAGGAACCTGTTTGTTACTGGCAGCTCATATTGCACATTTTGACCCTCAAAATGATATTCTCCAGCAGAGCTGTTGTGTGAATGATGGGCTGACCAGTAAAGGTAAGTTGTGAGTATAGTCTGCTCTTGCCTTGTGCACAGTGATAATGAAAAACGGCTCAGCTCTGAGGATCTGTTCTGGATAATTATTAGTCTGGCACAAAAGCAGGCTCTTGATAAGCCTATTTTCTTTCTTGATAATCAATGAACCTTTGTCTTGTTGTTTAGTGAAAGGCTGGCTGCTTGCGGCACTATCCCAGTAACAGCGGTTTTCACCACTGCAATAAAACAAAGATCTGCAGATGCTGAAACAGAAATTGCTGGAGGAACTCAGCAGGTCTGGCAGCATCTGTGGAGAGAGAAAGCAGTGTTGACATTTTGAGAGCAGTGACGGCCTCAGAATGACTTTAAGCATTGCCCTGCTGACATGGTGTATCACTGCGCTTTCTGTAATGCAACTGGAATCAGTTATACCATGTAGCATAAATGATTGCCGATCTTTGCCCATGTAACTGACACTTGGCCTAATTATACCAGATATATATGGAAACATCATAACTTCAGCATTGCCTTATTAAAAAGAAATGTGTTTGTTTCAAAAGCACATTGGTGCTGTGACCCTCATGGTGGTGCTAGTCTGATTGGGTTAAAAATCTTCACTGCTTGCATAGTTTTACAGATTTATTAGACTAGTGTAACTGAACAAGATGTGATAGGACCATTAGTTAGAACGTAGAACATAGAAAAATACAGCGCAGAACAGGCCCTTCGGCCCTCGATGTTGCGCCGACCTGTGAACTATTCTCAGCTCGTCCCCCTACATTATCCCAAAATCATCCATGTGCTTATCCAAGGATTGTTTAAATCTCCCTAATATGGCTGAGTTAACTACATTGGAGTATAGTAGTTGTGGGGTAATTCCACTCACTGTTTGCTAGCTCTGCTGGGTGACACTGAGGCATTTGGTATTTTAAGCATTTATCAAATATGGCCCAGTGTATTTCAATGGGACATGAATGACAAGCTGAAATCAAGCACTTTCCCATCAGCACTGTCCTCGCAATTCTATACCCCAGACGTACTGGAGTGTTCCTTTCATACAGTGTACTGGGGAGAGGGGAGCAGCCAACACATGGAAAGCAGCAACAGATAATATTGCTCTCCGAATAGCTGTGGGAGTTTAATATGATTGTAGCTGTAACATGATGGGCAGAAGCCATTATTTCTTGATATTAATTTACATAATGTAACACCAGCAATCCAGCTGAACTGGTTAGCACAGGCATTTTATGGGGAAGGAGAATTGCAAGTTTTGATATTTGAAACTTATTAGTGAGTTCACATTTCCCTTTTGCATATCCCTAAAAGACTTCTATTCAATTTTGTAAAGGTGGTCTTATAGATCCCTGATAGAATGCCCTGAGTACATAAAGGAACTGTAAAATCATAGGATGTAGGAGCAGTAGGCCATTCAGCCCATTGAGTCTAAACTACCATTCAATGATGTGGAGGTGCCTGTGTTGGACTGGGGTGGACAAGGTCAGAAGTCTCACGACACCAGGTTATAGTCCAACATCACAAGCTTTCAGAGCACTGCTCCTTTGTCAGGTAAAGTGCTCCCAAAGCTTGTGATTTCAAATAAACCTGCTGGACTATAACCTGGTGCCTTATGACTTCTGACCTTGACCATTCAATGAGATCGTGGTCAATCTGATAATCCTCAACTCCACTTTCCTGCCTTTGCCCAATAACCCTTGGCTTTCTAAATGATTAAAAATCTGTCGACCTCAGCCTCGAATATACTTAATGACCCACCCTCTACAGTAAAGAATTCCACAGATTCATTCCACTCGGAGAGATAACATTCATCCTCGGTTGTTGTGGGTACGAATTGAGGATTTCGCTAATATATGTAAAACATATGGTGACATTTTAGACTGATGTCATTCATTGCGCTGCACAGAGAGTTTGTCAACCAGCCTCCAGTAGACTCAGAATGTCACCCTATTAAAATGCATATGACCATCTGTGCTTTCTTCCAATGTGTTACCACAAAGATCTCTCAACATGGAGCACGCCACATGTTACAATCCATGTTGTCACTCCAGTTTCATAATGTTTCTGCTTGAGAGGAATAGATTCTCCAAATGGCATTTTTATAGCCATCAAGCAATGAGCTAAGGCTCCAAGATAGAGTCACAGAGATGTATAGCAAGGAAACAGATCCTTCATTTCAACTTGTCCATGCTGACCAGATATCCTAAATTAATCTAGTCGCATTTGCCAGCATTTGGCCAATGTCCCTCAAAATCCTTCTCATTCATACATCCATCCAGATGCCTTTTAAATGTTGTAATTGTACCAGCCTCCACTACTTCCTCTGGCAGCTCATTCAATACACGCATCACTCTTTGCATGAAAAAATTGCACCTTAAAAGATCCCTTTTATATCTTTCCTCTCTCACCTTAAACCTATGCCCTCTAGTTCTGGACTCGCCTACCCTGGGAAAAAGACCTGTTTACCCTATCCATGCCCCTCTTGATTTTATGAACCTCTATAAGGTCACCCCTCAGCCTCTGACGCTCCAGGAAAAACAGCCCCAGCCTGTTCAGCCTCTCCCTATAGCTCAAATCCTCCAACCCTGGCAACATCCTTGTAAGTCTTTTCAGAATCTTTGCAAGTTTCACAATGTTTTTTGGAGATGGTTGGAAGTTTTAGTCAGTAATCATTCCAGCTCAGTTTCCTTCACAGGTGCCAGTATAATATATTTTTAAACTTGTTGAAATTGTGCTGTATTTCAAGTGATCAACTCTGTCAACAGCAGCAGGATAGAAACAGTTGGTCATGCAATACTGGCTCAATGCCATTAATCAAATCAGAATTTGTTACTTTGCTTTCAGTTATGACACCCTCCACTAATGCTGCTCATGCAGGTATATATCGAAATTGAATGGAATGAGAGGTTTAGCGGTTGAGAATCTTTGTATTAATACAAGAACAGAGAGCAGTAATGAGGCTGAGTGTGGGAAGAAAATTGGCAAATGATGGGCTAGCTATTCAGGTCATAAAGGAACAGGAGGAGGCCATTTAGCCTTACAATATGACATTCCTGTTACATACAATGGCTGATCCACATAACCAACTTTTCCTCAGATCCCGGAAGGCTCACTAGACTCTTTCAATCTTAAATTGTCACTTAATGTTAATTTTGCAGCAGGAGATTCCAAGCTACTTCCTGTGATGAGATGGTTCATAAATTTCACCCAGCTACAAATTTTAGATGATGTCCCCAGGTCCTCGAATCGTCCCTGAGCACAAATTATTTCTGTGCAGATATCCAGTCTGTTCCCCTTCGTATCTTGAATGCTTCGATCGATTCACCTCTTAACAGATATAAATTTCAGAGAAGATTGATCTCTCCTTGTGATTTGACTCTGGGTATCCAACTTTCTTTCTCACAATTCTAAAGTTCACAAAGCGAATCACTCTGTTCCCGACTCAATGGTCATGGTCAGAAGTAACATGACAAAGGAGCAGTGCTCCAAAAGCATGCGATTTCAAATAAACCTGTTGGACTATAACCTGATGTTGTGTGACTTCTGATTTTGTCCACCCCAGTCCAAAACCGGCACCTCCACTTCATGGTTGATGGTCATAGATTCAGAGGAAGGCAAAGACGAAAGTGATGAGACAGACTGGGGTAACGAGCAAGTGTAACTTCAGGCAATGAGATCAGAATTGATGAGATGCAGAGGAATAATTCTCACTTTCTCTGCTAGAACTGAGGAAAATGAAGCTTGTGGGATTTCTGTATTAATCTCACAATATACCACCCTCCAGGGGGCTGGAATAAACAAGGGCATGGTTCAAATCCTCTACCAGACAGGATTTGGCAGGTGAAGTCTAGAGCCCCAATCCAGAATTCTTGGTTGACATTCAGCAAGGTTTGATGAGGTGAACATAATGTGGTCTGTGGCAGCCATATTGGACTTTGTAACTTGGCAGTTAGGGTGATGGAAAGAGCATTCAAATCCTAGTCTGGCAGATTCTTAATCATTACTTCACATTCATCCCTTTAGAAAGATATAACAATTGAAGGTCATCGAGAAAGAGAGAGGAAAGTCACTTCAAAGAAACAAACGAAACCTGGCTTTATAGACTGGAATATCATGGTGTTTATTACCCAGTCTTGAGTTGGCATTAAATAACAGTTGATGTAACGTTCTGTAATTGTGAGGACATTTATAAATAAAAGTGGGGGGATGGTTGAGGTTTTAAACAAATGCATGGCATGTGTTTACAAGGAAGCAGATGTAAACCAGCCCATGGTGACAGAATAGGAAACTAATTCACCTGCAGCAGTCAAAATTAGTAAGGAGGAGATAGTTAGTAGATTGTCAAAGGTGACATAACTGAAACACTCAAAATTCTTGACCAATGGATATCAAAAGGATATTTCTTCTTGTGGGAGCATCCAGAACCAGGGGTTATCATTTAAAAAATAAAGGGGTGCCCACTTAAAACAGAAATATGGGGAAAAAGTACCTTCAGAAGTTTGAGTTTGATAAATTCCCTTCCTCAAAAAGCAGTGGATGCAGAATCTTTAAATATTTTTAGGTGGAGGTGGATATTTTCTTGATGATCAAGAAGTTGAAAGATTATGGGGGTAAGCAGGGATGCAGAGTTGAGGTTAAAATCGGATCCACCATGATCTTATTGAATGGGGGAGCAGCCTCGAGGGTCCGAGTGACATACTCCTGTCCTTTGTTTGTCTGTTTGTAAGGCAAGGCACAAGGACCAGCAGAAATGTGTCCCAGATCTTGGAAGGGAGTAAGAGTGGAAATGGCAGAAGTACTGGTTAAAACTTTTTTCAGAATTCCTTAAACCAAGGGTGATGCCATGGACTGGAGAACTGCAAGCAACATCATACAGTGTAGACAAGACCCTTCAGCCCATTGAGTCTGCAACAACAAAAAAATCTACAATAAATCTGCACTAGTCCCGCTCTCCAGCACTTGAATACTCTGAGATTTCAAGTGCTCACCTAAAGATGGTTGAGCTTCCACATCTGCAGTACCCTCCAAGGCAGTGCATTCTGTACCCCAACCACCCTCTGGGTAAAAATATGTTTCCTCAAATGCCCTCTAAATCTCCTGCCTTTCATCTTAACATTATGTCCCCCTGTTATAGATCCTTCACCTAAGGGTAACACTTGCTTCCTATCCACCCTGTCGGTGCCCCTCATAATCTCAGAAATCAGGTTCCCTCTTAGCCTTCACTGCTCCAAGGAAAACAACCCAAGCTTCTCCAGCCTCCCCTCAGAGCGAAACTGCTCCATCCTGGTCAATCTATAGGGTGGTGACCAGAAACTGCAGACAGAACTCAAAGGTGAGAGAGAGATCGATAAGAATGGGTCCAGGGATAAGATACAGGGATGAGACATTTTGCCAACCTAAACCTCTCCACACCCCCAAACTGATCCTTCTAAACCCCTGATCTCACTACCTCTGCCTCTGCCTGATTCCTCTGACATCCCCAACACTACTCGACAACTATAGCCAACGCCATGAGTCCGAACTCACTTACCTTCCATTGTATCCCTGACTCACTGTCTCACTATCCTCTCACCACTCCCATCACTGCCTATCGCCCTCACCACTCCCCTCCCTCCCGGTCCCCTCACCACTCCCCTCCCTCCCGGTCCCCTCACTACTCCCCTCCCTCCCTGTCCCCATCACCACTCCCCTCCCTCCCTATCCCCCCACCACTTCCCTCCCTCACTATTCCCCTCACTACTCCCCTCCCTCACTATCCCCCTCACCACTCCCCTCCCTCCCTGTCCCCTCACCACTACCCTCCCTCCCTGTCCCCTCACCACTCCCCTCCCTCCCTGTCCCCTCACCACTCCCCTCCCTCCCTGTCCCCTCACCACTCCCCTCCTTCCCTGTCCCCTCACCACTACCCTCCCTCCCTGTCCCCTCACCACTCCCCTCCCTCACTATCCCCCTCACCACTCCCCTCCCTCCCTGTCCCCTCACCACTACCCTCCTTCCCTGTCCCCTCACCACTCCCCTCCTTCCCTATCCCCTCACCACTCCCCTCCTTCCCTGTCCCCTCACCACTCCCCTCCTTCCCTGTCCCCTCACCACTCCCCTCCCTCCCTGTCCCCTCACCACTACCCTCCCTCACTATTCCCCTCACCACTCCCCTCCCTCCCTGTCCCCTCACCACTACCCTCCCTCACTATTCCCCTCACCACTCCCCTCCTTCCCTGTCCCCTCACCACTCCCCTCCTTCCCTGTCCCCTCACCACTCCCCTCCTTCCCTGTCCCCTCACCACTCCCCTCCCTCCCCGTCCCCTCACCACTCCCCTCCCTCACTATTCCCCTCACCACTCCCCTCCCTCCCTGTCCCCTCACCACTCCCCTCCTTCCCTATCCCCTCACCACTCCCCTCCCTCACTATTCCCCTCACCACTCCCCTCCCTCCCTGTCCCCTCACCACTCCCCTCCTTCCCTATCCCCTCACCACTCCCCTCCTTCCCTATCCCCTCACCACTCCCCTCCTTCCCTGTCCCCCTCACCACTCTCCTCCCTCACTATCCCCCTCACTACTCCCTGCCACCTATTCTTCTCCCATCTGCCTACTAATCCCCATCATCCAATTACCTTTAACACTTGCCTACTCTCCAAAGCTTTGCAATGATGCTTGGGACATTGAAGTGTTTCACTTTTGGAGTACACTTCTGAAGAACACTGTCCTTATTGCCTCTACTGAGGGGGATAATCAGCCTTTTAAATGTGCACCTGAAATAATAAGCTTTAAAAGCTGTTTTCACACCCTGGTCGATGGGGTGAAGGTGAGAGGGTGTTTGGAGGTAGAAATAGCACTTGGATATTTTCAGAAAGCTCCCCACTGTGGGAGGATGGCTCAGTGTATTATCCAGAATGAGGCAAATCATGAAATCCTAATTTATTTTCTTTCAATAATTTCTAAAACTTTCTAGAAATCCTAATTTCTTTTCTTGCAATAATTTCTAAAAACGTCTTCAAAAACATCAATAATAAGGTCAGATAAAGTTTGCCCAATCATCCAACATCTTTTGCTTGACCTGGAGTAGACACCAAGAGTGGAGGTAAAGTAACCGTTCAAGGTCCATGGGTTGACAGAGTGGTACACCAACACAGGCTTCAGCTTGAAGTCTCTGCTAGTCTTGGTGTCCAACAACACAGTCAGATGATCCTTTGTGATCTTAAAACCCAGAGCATGTGCATCATTCTTAGAAATCTAGGTTCTGGATAACATTCACCTCTAGTATAAACCTGTCTCATCCAAGTTGAAAATTTGATCTTAGGTGTACCCACCCTCCTCTATCAATTTTTTTTTCACCTCGGGAGGAAATGTCTTCACATATTCCCCGTCTGCACTGGCAGCTTCACCACCTAACTTCTTATTATGAAAAACATAGTGGTTCTTAAACCCAGCAAAGCAGGCACTGCGAGCCCTGAAGACAGGCACATCTGCAGGATTTTTGGCCTTTTTCATAAATTGATAAGGCTTTCTCTTTGGTGAGAAAGCTAGTGCCAGATCATTGTTGGACCTTCCATCCACACACTTAGAAGCCTTCCATTTCCTCCAGTCCCTTTGGCTGTGATCTCACAGATTTGCTAGCACTCAGACTTGTTCCAACCATGCAGCTTGCTTTAATTTTTTCCATGTTGTAATGGTGCGTAACATTTATTCCTGTTACACGAACAATCTCACATGTTACTTCATTACATTTAAAAGCTTTATAAGATCGAGCCTCTCTTTACAGCCTTCCTTTTACTTTCATCACCAAGATACTTCTTGGAAACATTCTCGTTACTTTGTGCTCCCGTACTTATGGGTAACACAGCAAACTTTGCAAAAAAAAAGGAACAAAAATTAACTTTCGAAAAGCACTTCACAACAAAGCACATGAGTCAACTGAACATGTGATGCCCACACAGAGACTCTGTTGGCGTAAACATTTTCTTCCTCTGTGCACCACAACACCTAAAGTGTTAAGGATGGAATCATGGAATGGCCACCACACGTCTGCAACACTAACATTAAACTCTTAATTCCAGATTCCTTATTGAATTCCATGGTGGGATTTGAACCCAGCTCCCCAGAACATTATCTGAGTTGCTGGATTCTGGGTGATAATACCACAAGGCCATTGTCTCCCCATGTCTGTTGTAGGTCTATTCACACAGCTGTAAAGTTTGCATTTTACAAACAGCGGTCACTTATTCATCAATCAACGAGCAGCAACAGTTTGCATTTTACAAACAGCGGTCACTTATTCATCAATCAACGAGCAGCAAAATCGACGTTTCGGGCAAAAGCCCTTAAAAGGCTTTTGCCCGAAACGTTGATTTCGCTGCTCGTTGGATGCTGCCTGAACTGCTGTGCTCTTCCAGCACCACTAATCCAGATTCTGGTTTCCAGCATCTGCAGTCATTGTTTTTACCTCCTAACTTATTCATCAATCCCAGCCAATTCATGTTGATGAAGGACACACAATGGCAGAAAGGGACTATACAACAGTTAATGCTGTAAAAAGGGGGCTGTGGCCTCCCTTTCACCTGATGATGGTACACTATGAGGATTGAGCCAGGATAAAGCTGTACTGCTCCTTTTTGGAGCATCCCTCCTCAGAACCCAGGTCCAGAAATGCGGAGTGTAGAGGCTGAGTTACACAGTTAGCAACCTGACAGGGATCCATCTTCCTGAAAAATTGGACCAGCATCAGCTCTCCCTTACTGTTGTTGAGTCAGGATGCTGGAACTCTCTCCTTTACAGCTGTGTGAATGGACCTGCAACAGACATGGGGAGACAATGGCCTTGTGGTATTATCACCCAGAATCCAGCAACTCAGATAATGTTCTGGGGAGCTGGGTTCAAATCCCACCATGGAATTCAATAAGGAATCTGGAATTAGGAGTTTAATGACAGCTATGAAACCATTGTCAGGGAAAACCCATCTGGTTCACTAATGTCCTTTAGGGAAGGAAGCTGCCATCCTCACTTGGTCTGGCCTCCATGTGGCTCCAGATACCATGAGGTTGACTCTTAACTGCCCTTGGATGGACTATAAACACTGTTCTGGCCAGAGATGCCCATGAATGAATTTGAAAAACGTAGACTGTAATGGGAATGAAACCGAAGAAAGTTCTATTGGACAGGCAGCCTCTGTTACTTTTGAGGTTGCCCTGTTGACTGGAGGGCAAAGGAGTGTTTTTTTTCTTGACAATGCGATGGATGTTGCTGGTCTGTAAATGCAGAGGTCTTTTGTAATTGACGCGTGGGGTGAAACAGCGTAGACAGCTGGAACAGTTTTGTCTGATGTGCTATTGCTAATAAATGTGGAAGTTTGTTTTTCGTATTTGCCAAAATTACATGCACAGGACCTCCGAAAATGATGACCGGGCAGCAATCCTTTATTATCTGAAATTGTACAAAATGCCGTAATTACATTTATTCCCTGGGCACTCTATATCTCCCTCAGCACTTTGAGCACCTCAATCAGATTATTCCTACTTCTTAACTCAACCTGCCGCTATAATTTAACCTCTTCAAGAAAGGGTCCACCTTCGGTCCGAAAAGCCTCCGTCCCAGTTTGAGTCTTTAAGATGTAATTGTAAGATTGTTTATGCTACTCAGCTGCTCAGATTCCAAAAAGAGAACAATATACTGATCTTGTAAAATTGAAATACAGGAAAAATCGAGGTGTATCGCCTACAAGACAGCAGCAAGACCCTGCTGCTTTAACGGTAATCTCTTTAAAACATTCCCATTCATAATTGGATTGGCAAGTCCCTCCACTCTCTGGCCTCATGAAGTCCCACGTTTTGTTTTGCAAGAGACTGGATCGATTAAAATGTTCGCGACCCAGCACAGAATGTAGCGAGAAAAGGGATCTCTCTCTGAGGAACTGATGGCTTGAGATACCACTGTATTTATCCAGCTCAGTGATGTATTTGAAACTCCTCCATACACTCTTGGAACAGGGATCCGAATCTTTTCAGTGGCTCATGCTTTGGATAAATAGTGGGTACAAATATTTTATGTGAGCAGGCATGTTAAGCACCGCATGGTTGAAACTGCCTCTGCTTTCATATTTTCCTTTGACAATTTCCCGGCCCCCGTCCTCCTCCCACCCAATCCCCGGGCAATACTTCCGAAGAAGTTACAGTAACTGGGATCAGTTATCTTAACATTGGCCAGGTTTCGAAACCTAAACTTTTTTTTTTAAATTATTCTTGTGGGGTCGAGTTAACCAGAAAGTGAACCTTTCTGTGCTGAGTTGGTAAGGTTTAAATCGATTCCCTGTGAGACGTTCTGAAAGATGACTCTGTCCTGGATGCTGTGATATTTCACCCACTTCCTTATGCCTCCAGTTTGGTGCATGACTATTTGACTCAGTTCCCTTCTCATCGCACTTGTCCTCAGAGAGAAGGAAGTAAGCCAACAGGGGGTTGGTTCCGACGGGCGATTTGTTCCTGTCACACCCTCTCTTCGTTGCTAATGAGGTTTGACATTTCGGCTGTTCCTCCACCTAACCCCAGCTCTTCATGATGTTATTCCAAGGTCTGACTGTCAAGATTTCCGAGATGGCTCCCTTCCTTCGGATTGGCTTCTCCAACTTTGACAGCGGACCGTGCCCACAAGCTGAGGATGTGCAGAACCCCTTCTGTGCTGTGATCGTGAAAGAGCCGGTGGATACAGGTAACGCCCTGATTTATCCAATCATCCACTGACTATGCGCTGTCACCTTTCTGAATGTACCATTCAAATCGGTTGTGTATTCATGCGGTAACCCAATTGAGTACTTCAGGCGACTCGCGTAGGGAGCAGCGGGTTACAGTCTCACTTGCCTGACATCCTGCGTTACTGACAGAAGCTGCTGTGTGTTAGAGTTTCGCATGGCACTGGTTACCTAAGATAGCTGTGGTTATTACGACAGAGCTGAAAATGTGTTGCTTGAAAAGCGCAGCAGGTCAGGCAGCATCTAAGGAGCAGGAGAATTGACGTTTCGGGCATCAGCCCTTCTTCAGGAATGAGGAAAGTGTGCCAAGCAGGAGGGACTTGGGGAAGGGGCATTGGAAATGTGATAGGTAGAGGGAGGTCAAGGTGAGGGTGATAGGCCGGAGTGGGGGGGGGGGGGGGGGAGAGAGAGAAAAGAGGTCAGGAAGAAGATTGCAGGTTAGGAAGGCGGTGCTGAGTTCCGAGGGATTTGACTGAGACAAGGTGGGGAGAGGGGAAATGAGGAAACTGGAGATATCTGAGTTCTTCCCTTGTGGTTGGAGGGTTCCTAGGCGGAAGATGAGGCGCTCTTCCTCCAGCCATCGTGTTGCCATGGTCTGGCGATGGAGGAGTCCAAGGACCTGCATGTCCTTGGTGGAGTGGGAGGGGGAGTTGAAGTGTTGAGCCACGGGATGGTTGGGTTGGTTGGTCCAGGTGTCCCAGAGGTGTTCTCTGAAACGTTCCGCAAGTAGGCAGCCTGTCTCCCCAATATAGAGGAGGCCACATTGGGTGCAGCGGATGCAATAAATGATGTGTGTGGAGGTGCAGGTGAATTTGTGGCCGATATGGAAGGATCCCTTGGGGCCTTGGAGGGAAGTAAGGAGGAAGGTGTGGGCGCAAGTTTTGCATTTCTTGCGGTTGCAGGGGAAGGTGCCGGGAGTGGAGGTTGGGTTGGTGGGGGGTGTGGACCTGACGAGGGAGTCACGGAGGGAGTGGTCTTTTTGGAACGCTGATAGGGGAGGGGAGGGAAATATACCCCTGGTGTTGGGGTCCGTTTGGAGGTGGTGGAAATGACGGCGGATGATACGCTGTATATGGAGGCTGGTGGGGTGGTAGGTGAGGACCAGTGAGGTTCTGTCCTGGTGGCAGTTGGAGGGGCGGGGCTCAAGGGTGGAGGAGCGGGAAGTGGAGGAGATGCGGTGGAGGGCATCATCGATCACGTCTGGGGGGAAATTGCCGTCTTTGAAGTATACCGTACCAATACCATACAACCCAGATGGCCTCCTTCTTCAAAGACATCGTATCATCCGTTGTCATTTCCGCCACCTCCAAACGGACCCCACCACCAGGGATATATTTCCCTCCCCTCCCCTATCAGCGTTCCAAAAAGACCACTCCCTCCATGACTCCCTCGTCAGGTCCACACCCCCCCACCAACCCAACCTCCACTCCCGGCACCTTCCCCGCAACCACAAGAAATGCAAAACTTGCGCCCACACCTCCCCCCTTACTTCCCTCCAAGGCCCCAAGGGATCCTTCCATATCTGCTACAAATTCACCTGCACCTCCACACACATCATTTATTGCATCCGCTGCACCCGATGTGGCCTCCTCGATATTGGGGAGACAGGCCGCCTACTTGCAGAACGTTTCAGAGAACACCTCTGGGACACCCGGACCAACCAACCCAACCACCCTGTAGCTCAACACTTCAACTCCCCCTCCCACTCCACCAAGGACATGCAGGTCCTTGGACTCCTCCATCGCCAGACCATGGCAACACGACGGTTGGAGGAAGAGCACCTCATCTTCCGCCTAGGAACCCTCCAACCACAAGGGATGAATTCAGATATCTCCAGTTTCCTCATTTCCCCTCCCCCCACCTTGTCTCAGTCAAATCCCTCGAACTCAGCACCGCCTTCCTAACCTGCAATCTTCTTCCTGACCTCTCCGCCCCCACCCCCACTCTGGCCTATCACCCTCACCTTGACCTCCTTCCATCTGTCGCATTTCCAACGTCCCTCCCCCAAGTCCCTCCTCCCTACCTTTTATCTTAGCCTGCTTGGCACACTCTCCTCATTCCTGAAGAAGGGCTCATGCCCGAAACGTCGATTCTCCTGCTCCTTGGATGCTGCCTGACCTGCTGCGCTTTTCCAGCAACACATTTTCAGCTCTGATCTCCAGCATCTGCAGTCCTCACTTTCTCCTCGTGGTTATAACGACACCAATTTCAGGATGACCTGAGCTGCCCTCCTAGCTCCACATAGTGTTCCTGCTCAGAGGAAAGGGGAGTCTACACATGCGTGTGTAAAAACAATGACTGCAGATGCTGGAAACGAGATTCTGGATTAGTGGTGCTGGAAGAGCACAGCAGTTCAGGCAGCATCCAAGTAGCTTCCCTACTGTGCACCGAAGCCCACAGATGAGAGAAATTGCCTTTGAATGTGTCACATGCCTGTTTCTTAAAGGTGCGTCCTCAACAGCAGTAGTTAGACTGCAGCCTGGGTAAAACCAAAAGCCTGTGAATTCAGCTGGTGTAAGTGATCTCATGCTGCTGCCGGTTTGAAATCAATTTGTAACCCGAATGGTGCTACAAACTATGTCAATTCAGAAATTAAGTTGCTTTGCACATTTATAAATGACTGCAGCTGTCATATGTGAAACTGGGATTTGAGGTTTGTCCTCATCTCCCTGTAAACTGGTTGAACGGTAGGGTTCGGGGCCTGGCTTTGCTGCTCCTCTCCCTTGTGAAATTGCTGTTGTATACAGCTGTAAATGTTAACTGTTTTTTGTAAGCTGTTTTGTAATTGTTTAGTAAAATAAATGACTGCAGCGTGTTGCAAAAGGTGTAATATTCCAACCAAGGTCTTGATCTTAGTTTCAATGAATGAATATCTTCATTAAAACAACACACAAAAGGATTTTGCACTGATGTACTTCACACGTGTACATTACAGAACAATTTGAATCTGTTAATGTTGGCAGCCAATGAGTGCTGACATTTCTTCCCTCTGAATAGGACTATTGCTGACTGCCTCACCCAGTTTTACGCTGATTTTTTTTAAAATTGAAAAATAAACATCGAAAAACTTTGTTCAGTTTTGAGTGAGAGGGAGAGAATATCAGATGGGGTTCAGATGACATCATATATTGGGGAAACTCCAGGATTGGATTATTATTGTTAATGGGATCTCCAGCAGTAGGTGGCGACAGTAAGGGAGGGCAGTTGGAGCAGACTTGTGATGGAAAGACAGGTTGTGTTTGGTACAGAGGGGGCTGATGAGGGGGTGGGGGGTGCAGTCAGAAAAAGGATACCTCACCCCAATGTAACCAAGATGGCACATGGTGTAAATGGTTTAGTGTTACCCTTAAAATTTCCCTTCCTGTTTGTAATGATTTGATGCCAGTGGATTAAAACATCCCCAGTTCCTGATCTTTGGGTTGTAAATGTGTTCAAATCTCATGGAGCATTTGTTGGCGCTCCCTCCCAGTTTAATGCATTGTGTAGAAGTATTCCCACAATCACAGACTTCTCTATAAGCAAAGAGTTTAATGCCTGAAATGTCAAGGCTATCTTCGGTGCTGGGAGTAAAATAAAACACAGAACTGTGGATGCTGGAGATCTGAAACAAAAGCAAACATTAGCTGGTCCAGCAGTATTTACATAAGAACAAGATGAGCACAAGGAGCAGGAGTCGGCCATATGGTCCATTGAGCCTGCTCCACCATTCAATAAGATCATGGCTGATCTTTTCATGAACTCTGCTTCACTTACCACTCACTGTAACCCTTAAATCCTCGACTGTTCAAAACAATTATCCATCTGAGTTTTAAAAACATTTACTGAGGAAGCCTCAACTACTTCACTGAGCAGGGAAATCCACAGATTCACAACCCTCTGGGGGAAGAAGTTCCTTCTCAATTCAGTCCTAAATCTGCTCCCTCTAATTTTGATGCTATACCCTCTTGTCCTAGCTTCACCTGTCAGTGGAAACATCCTCTCTACTTCTATCTTATAAATTCCCTTAATAATTTTATATGTTTCTATAAGACCCCCCCTCATTCTTCTAAATTCCAATTAATATAATCCCACTCTATTTAGAATTGATGTTTTGACTCTGATGAAGAGTCACTAGACTCCAGACGTTAACTCTGCTTTTGTCCTGCCTACTGAGTTTCTAAAGCAATTTCTGGTTTTGATTCACTTGCAGGAGCCCTGAATCATTGAATCATCTTCAAAGATTCAAAAACATGCAGAGTTTTTGTTTTCACATTCACAAATGTTTCATTCTGTAAAATATTAATCAGAGGTGGCTGAATAATTTGGCTCAGGGAAGTTTTATTGAATGTTTAAATTTGTGGTCAGTATAAATCCTAGGACCACAGTGGGCACTGGGGCAAATTAGGCTTTAAGAATGGGGTGAATATTCTAGTTAATAAATAATGGCAAATAAGGTGATGGCAGGTTAATTGAACCAATATTGTACCTCAATCTTCACCGTAGATGATACCAGAAATAGTTATATATCAGGAAGTAGAAGAATGGGAACTGATGGACTGACAAATCCTTGCATCCTGATGGACTTCAGTCCGTCTTAAAAGAAATGGCTCATGAGATGGTTGATGCTTTGGTTTGAATTTTCCAAGATTCCCTAGATTTGGGGAACATTCATTTAGATTGGAAAATGGTGAATATAAGTATGCAGTATAGTGAATGTAATGCCTTTATTCAAAAAGAGAGGGAGACCGGATGTAAAAAAAAAAGTGGGCTTAACGTCTGACATTGGGAAGAAATTAGAAGCTGTTATGAAAAATGCCACAGCAGTGTTCTTAGAAATTTAGAAATGTCCAAGATAATCAGACTGGCTAAACATGATTTTACAGTCAACATTTTGTGAAATGGAAATCCTATTTAATTCATTGGAGTTCCTTCAGGAAATAACATGCTCTCGATAAAGTGGAACCGGTCGAAATATTGTCCTTAGATTTCCAGAAGGTGTTTGAGAAAGTATCATATCAAAGCTGATCGCAGAAAATGAAAGCTTAGTGTCCAGGAATATAAACAAGGAGAGAAGATTAAGCAGCTAAAAGCAAGCAAGGAGTAAACATAAATGGGTCACTTTTGTGTTGACAAGATGTAGTGAGTGGTTTGCAGCAGGGATTAGTGCTCAATATGCTGATGACAACAGGTCAGAAAGTCTGTCATGAAGAGGATATAAGGGTATTACAAAGGGACGTGGATAGGTTAAGTGAATGGCCAAAGATCAGGCAAATGGAATGGGGAAATGTGGAATTTTGGCAAAAAGATATGAAAAAAGGGCATTAAGTTCCAAGGCTCTGAATGGCAGAGGGATCTGGTTGTCCCAGTGAATAAATTGCAATTATTAATATGTTGGTACAGCAATTAGGAATACAAGTAGAATGGGATTGTTTATTGCAAGAGAAATTAGATACAAAAGTAAGGAGTTAACCTTCAGTTACTGGTTATGTGGAGTAGTGTGTGCAGTATTCAGCTCCTTATTTAAGGAATGGTGTAGTGTTTAGAAGCAGTTCAGAGAAGTTTTGGGAGACCAATACCTGGAATCAGTGAATTGCCTTATGAAGAATGGTTTCGGCTAGACTGCTTAGAAGAATAGGAGGCAAGTTGATTGAAATATGTAAAATCCTGAGAGGTCTTGTGAAAATGGAGAGGATATTTCCTCTTGTGAGACAATCTACAACTAGGCTCACTATTTAAAAACGAAACATTGGATGCCCAGTGATAAGAAGGAACTGTTTCTCACAAGGGGTCTTCAGAGCTATTCTCTTCTAAAGATGGTGGAAGCAGAGTGTTTGAATATTTTTCAAGCAGAATTAGATAGGTTCTTGATTAAAACAAAAAGAGTGAAAGGTTATGAGGGGTAGGCAGGAATATGGAGTAATCAGGTGGTAATGCAACCTGGAGGGCCCAAAATGACTTGCCCTTGTGGCACAGGTGGGCGGCATGGTGGCACAGTGGTTAGCGCTGCTGCCTCCCAGCGCCAGAGACCCGGGTTCAATTCCCGCCTCAGGCGACTGACTGTGTGGAGTTTGCACATTCTCCCCGTGTCTGCGTGGGTTTTCTCCGGGTGCTCCGGTTTTCTCCCACAGTCCAAAGATGTTCGGGTTAGGTGAATTAGCCATGCTAAATTGCCCACAGTGTTAGGGTAGGGGTATGGGTGGGTTGCGCTACAGCGGATGCGGTGTGGACTTGTTGGGCCGAAGGGCCTGTTTCCACACTGTAAGTAATCTAATCTAATGGTTGTTCCTAATTCATATACTTAGACATTATTTGTTTAAAATACATGATGCATGTGTTTTAGACATAGTTTTAAATAGCCTGTTTCTTTAACAATGTATAATTCACATCTGTTTATTTTGTGAAAGTCCATCCAATTTAAGTAAATGTCTAAACAAAGCTTTAAAGAACAAGTTAATGTTATTACTTAGGAAGGAATTTTTTTTTTTTACTTGGGAAAATGTTATTTTGAGGATTACCCAACCTGTCTTCCCCCCTCCCCCAAAAGAAAATTTAAGGAGCTTGCGTGGTTGGTGACATTATGACAGCCTCTAACTTTCCAGCCCCTTCCCTCAGCAGCACTCTGAGACTGCCAAATGTCAGAATGCACTGAATGACCGGACAAGATTATTTCAACAGCGGCACATCCTTCCTCTACAGACCAGACCACTGAGAACCACGAGAGGCATCGCAGCTGAGGAATCCAATCATGAACTCCCTTTTTGAGCCACACATTGGGGTTAAGATTGACTGACTGTAACTGTTGCCCAGTCACCCATATCCATAAAAGGGATATTCCTGTGGGGATATGGTCCTTATTCCTACAAGAGTTGTGGGCCTCGCTGGCAAGGCCAGCATTTGTCACCGATCCCAAATTTCACTTAAACTGTGTAGCTCGCTTGCTTGGCCATTTCGGAGGAGAGTCGCAAGTCTGTATATAGGAGTGACCCAATTCCCTCCCGAAGGGACAAGAGTAAATCAGGTAGTATTATTACAACAAATGAAAAAGGTCAGCTTCACTGAGACTAGTTTTATATTCTATGTTTTTATTAATTGAACAAAATAACAAATAATAAATTTATAAATTCTATAATATAAATATTGAATTGTAAATCTATTCAGTGTATTGATGGGATGTGAACACATGTGCCCAGAGTTTTAGTAGCAGATTTTGAGACCCATACTCTTAGGTTGGCCGGATATTTAGAGGGAAATGGCTACATTAGTTCATTAATACGAGTTTCAATTCTACATTGATTTAGAGTGAGATAGGATTTTTTAAAAAAGCGATTCACAGACAGATGGCCAGGTTTAGAACACAATCACCACTCACTTGGAACTATTATTTGCCCCCAAGCCATTTTAAGACACAAGCGTTCTTACATTCAGCTGATGAATTGCAAACGACCAGGCACTGTTTGCCATTTGAAGTTTGTTGGGCTGTTTTCCTGCTTTTGCTGAACTATTATGCTGGAACTGCAGCCCTGGGTTCATCATCAAACAGACTGCCAGTTCACCCATTGGCTCCCATCACACCCAATGGACAATGCCTGCAGTGTATACCATCTACACCAAGTCGATTCCAACAACTCCTTCCAAACCTGTGACACTAGAAAGATGCAGATCCAGGGGAACACCGCCACCTCACTGCGAGGTCATCTCCACTTCGTGCACCATCCTGACTTGGAACCATATCACCGTTCCTTCACCGTGTTAAAATCCTGGCATTCTCTCTGCAATAGCGCAAGGTGGATCTACACCTTAGTGAATGAAGTAATTCAAGATGGCAGCTCACCAATCCCTTCTCCAGAACAACTAGGGCTGGGTGCTGGCCAAGCCAATGGTTCTCGCATCCCATGTGAGCAAGTTTAAAAAAAAAGGGTGGCCCAGGAGAAACACTCTCACTTTTCCTGACGCCACACAAAGGAATACTTCAAAGAAACATTTGGCACTCCATCGAAGGACTTTGTTTAGGCTTTTCAATACCTGATACAAATGAATGGAGTAGGTGATGCACACTGATTGTCCATCCCTAGTTGCCCCCTTGAGAAGGTGGGGGTGAGCAGCCTTCTTGAACTGCTGCAGCCCATGCGCTGTGGGTTGACCCACACTGCCCTTAGGGAGGAAATTCCATGATTTTGACCCCGTGACACTGAAGGGATGGTGATATATTTCCAAGTCGGGATGGTGAGTGGGCTTGGAGGGGAAGTTTGTGGTGGTGGTGTTCCCATGTATTTGCTGTCCTTGTCGTTTGAAATGGCAGTAGTCATAGGTTTTGATAGTGCTGTCAAAGAAGCCTTGGTGAATTTCCTGTTTCATTCAGGCTGGGCATAGGCCGAGAGAAAAATAAACTGTAGCAAGAACTGAAAGCCAGAACCAGATTTATGGAGCAGACTTGTACTTGGTTTAAAAAAAACACTTAAATGAAGTTCCTGAGCATGTAGAAATTCCGGGTCAAACCCACACGTCCAGCTGTAAAATATATAATCAAATAGATAGTGCTACCTCAGTCATTCGAACCAGAAAGACAGCCAAAACTGAGTTGTACATGACCTCACCTTATTTTCAAACTATTACTGCAATTGAGGCAGTGGAAGTTTTCAGTGTGGGCTTGTATCTTTCCAAGTGTAGAACCTAACTCTCTCCAAATTCCCTCCTCTTGAATCATTTGTTTACTGGTTGATTTGCTTCTGGAAGCTGTCAATGTGACAACAATTCTAAATTCTAAAATGTCCCACAGGTCCTGATGAAATATCAGCAAGAGTCACTAACAGAATTTCTTGGTTGAGATGTTCAAGTGAGAAATTACACTGAGCAAAAGAACAAAACAAAATAAGATACTGTTGACGATTATCTCAAAAATTCTGCCAAAAAGCTAACAAAAACATTTATGGAAATTTGCTGATACATTACATTAATGACAACTGAAGAAAAGCATGTATCTGTGGAAAATAATATTAGCAAAGGCACTTAGAATGGATGGGATTAGGGCTCAGTCATACCTGGAGACTTGATATCATCTATTCTACAACATTTCTGTTCCTCGGTACTTTTAAAACCAGCTTTGAATATAATCCTGTCATTTTTAGGAAAAAGGAAGACTACTGAAGATTGAAGGCTTGAGGATACTGTAAAGAAAGGAATTTTGGATTATCCCATTTTGAACGTATTTGGTCAGTTTTCAAACATGTCCTCCAGAGAGAGAAATGTGAGATGAATGCAGGAGCTCAGGCATTCAAGATACCGATGGGAGTGACAGGTGGTGCCTTCGTTGTGGTTAAAATAAGCTGCTCGATTGAAAAGCAGCTGCAGTGTAAGCAACATGTAAGGTCTCCTGAAGATGCATTCCTATCATGTAGACATTTCTCAGTCCAGCACTCCAGCCACTATCCTCCCAGCAGCTACACAGCTTTGGCAGAAAGCAACAGCCCTATATTTAACTGCAAACTGCTGTCCTGCACTGCCCATTTCCTCCAAACTACCACATGAGCAAAAGAAGCTTCTTTCACATTCCCCCGACAACCTTTATTTGTTACTTGATATCTTACAGGTATAGCCCTCAATTCATTCTGGTCTCCACTCCTTTTAAGGATGGACATCCAATATTTCCTGGTCATTATTTTTTGCTTCACGCCTGCCCAATGTGTGACAATATGTTGCACTTTCACAACATCTCCAATGCTGTAAAATGTACCACGGGAGTATAAACAGATGCAATTTGACACAGAATCACAAAAGGCAACATTAGCACCACTTGCTCAATGAGATATATTTGCAGTTGTGATGGAAAGAGGAAGCCTAGTGTAGAGGAAGATTTCAGGACACAGGCAGGGAAAGCCTGGAATGATTAACATTAAGCATGTACTAATGGCCAGCATTGGAGGTGAGTGCTGGGTCTATGGATTTACTTTCAGAGAACAGAATATTATTTGCAGTTTTGGTACTTTCTTTGGATATAATTGAATTAGATGTAGTGCACAGGAGCCAGAGTGCATCTTGGATCATGTGTTCAGTTTCTGAAAATCATATTCTCATCAAATGGTGGGACAGGTTGGAGGTACTAAATGGTCCACTCCTGTTCCTAATTTGAATGCTTTTATGTTCATATGTATTACTAAGATCTACAGCCAAATGAGCAATCAAGTATCCTACTTCCAGATGTCTCTGCCACTGAGCAGTATCTATTCGTGATGCATGATAGTAAATGGAGTTTTATTTGCTCCATGCTGTTGTGTAGAAAGTTTCTCATCAACCTGTTCGGAGATGTTATTTCAGACCCCTGGAAAGACTTTAACCCTACCCTCCATATCCAGAGGTAGGGACATTGCCCACCTGTTGCTGCTGTACACTGTACTGTCGTACACTGATTGGCCTCCTTCTGCAATGCAATCTGCCCATCATCTCTGCCCTGGAATTGTCCCCCAATTGATTCTGCCTCCTCCACACTCTCAGGCAGTATATCCATTTGCTGTTTCATAAAAAAAATTGTCCCTCTCCTATTGCTATCAGTTATTTTCCAATCACCTTAAATTGGTGTCTGGCAACAATTTCTTCTGAGCCACTCTGTCTAAACCCTCCGATGATTTTGAACGCTGAATGAATTCTTGTTTCAATTTTCTCGAAGGAGTTAAAAACCACACAACACCAGGTTATAGTCCAACAGGTTTATTTGAAAGCAGCAGCTTTTGGAGCGACGCTCCTTCGTCGGGTGGTTGTGGGGCAGCACCGTAAGACACAGAATTTATAGCAAAAGATTACAGTGTCATGCAACTGAAATGACATACTGAACAAACTAGATTGCTGGTGGTTGCTGTTGCTGGGACCCCCAGCTTCTGTCGCCACACGACAGATTTGTTCCAGAAACTCAGCAAAGAACTTAACAGCAGTCTAGGTTTGTTCAATGTATCATTTCAGTTGCATGACACTGTAATCTTTTGCTATAAATACTGCGTCTTATGGTCCTGCTCCACAGCTACCTGATGAATGAGCAGCGCTCCGAAAGCTAATGCTTCCGAATAAACCTGTTGCCCTATAACCTGGTGTTGTGTGGTTTTTAACTTTGTCCACCCCAGTCCAACACTGGCTCCTCCACATCTTCTCTAAGGAGAGCAGTCCCAGCTTCACCAATATGTAGAGGACTGAAGTCTTCATCGCCGGAAGCATTCTCACGCTCTCTCTTTTCTGCACCATCTCTAGAGCCTTCACAGTGCAGTGGTCAGAACCTGGCACAATGCTCCATTTGAGGCTGAATCAACATTTTCTAAATACATTTTCAAATATATCTTCAATATATTACTCACCAAGTTTTCTTCCTATCCTCCATCAAATTGATGGCCTGTGCAGGGTCACATTCTGTGGGTGCTGCCTATGTTTTAATCCATCACCCAAGCTGCCATTCTTCAAGTGAGAAATAGTGACTATCAACGGGCGTATCAACTAAAGAGGGCATCACAATCAAGCTCCATATTGCCTTCCTAACATACACACGCTCAGATGCTCATTGTAGCACATGCAGACACAAACGCACACTCATCCACACATACCCAGACGTAAACTCACACACATATGCATGCACAGATATACAAATGGACCTTCAAATTCTCACAGATACAAGCACATGTACACACACTGCCGTTCACCCAAACACACATGCAGCCACATGTATCTCTCTCTCGATCCTTTGCTTTCATAAAATGTCACACTTTTATAAACCAGCAACTATCAACTTGGACAATTTTCTGAGCAGTGCTTACCTTTGCAGAGTTTGAACAGAAACCCAAGAGTGCCTTTATTTGGTGTTAACTATGGCACTTCTACCTGTTCCTACAATGCACATTTTCTGAAAGTGTCGTGACAAAACGCAGACCTTTCTGAAGTGACTTTTACACGTACAGTCCAAGTGATAGTGATCGCTCCGCAGGTTCCGAGGGTATGAGATGGATAACGTAGCTGTCATCGGCTAGAATTGTGCTTCGTTTCACTCAGGAATCTTCATTGGTCAAAGTAAACTGAAGCACAGGGTTGACATCTATTGTCTTTAAGATTTCACACTCATCAACCACGGGTTAATTCTCAGAATCATTCATCCAAACTTTGTGAATATCAACATATGATTATTGTTTTCTTCCTTCTGGACTAGCATTTATTGCTTGTCCCTTGTTGCCCTGGAGACAGTGGTGGTGAGCTATTTTCTTGAACCACTATGCTCCATGTGCTGTAGTTAGACCCACAATGCCCTTGGAGAAGGAATTTCAGGATTTTGACCCAGTAACCATGATGGAGTGGCGATATATTTCCAAGTCAAGATGGTCAGTGGCTTGGAGGGGAGCTTGCACTTATAGCTGACATTAACTCAGACAGCACAAAAACGATACAAAAAAAGAAAAATTAGTAAAACTTTGAAATAATTCTCTTGGAGAAGTAAGTGATCTTTGAGTTTGAATGGTAGCCATACCCTCTGTGGTATGAGGATAGAAGATCACTCATGTACCTTGTGAAATTAGCTGTCTCTGCCCATTCTTGTAAAGTTCACTGTCACCAAACCTCCTTCGTTTGTACTTTGTTTTGAGTATTGGTAGACGATCCATCTTTATATCTGCAGAACAAACACTGTTCTGAGATAACAGGAAGGATTATTGCACTGGAAGGAAGTGGTGGTGTTGCGCTAGTGTCAATAAACTAGTAATTGAGAACAACATGCTATTAGAATCATTGAATCCCGAGAGTTTGAGAGCAGATCACTCAGCCCATCGGGTCCACACCAACCCTCCAAAAAGCATCCCACCCAGCCCCACCCCCATACCTTATCCTCGTAACCCTGCATTTTCCACGGCTAATCCACCTCGATTATACATCCCTGGACACTATGGGCAATTTAGCATGGCCAATGCACCTAACCCACACATCTTTGAAGTGTGGGAGGAAACCAATGCAGACACAAGGAGAACATGCAAACTCCACATAGACAGTTGCCGAAGGGTGGAATTGAACCCAGGTCCTGGTGCTGTGGGGCCACAGAGCTAACCACTGAGCCACTGTTCCATCTTATGCATTGGTGATATGGGTTTGAGCCCCACCTTGGCAGATAGTGAAATTTAGATTCGATAAATGTTTGTAATGAAAATTTCTCGACCATTGACCAATGTCAATGATCATAAAAACCTATCTGGTTCACTAACTTCCCGTAAGTCAAAATCAGGCTAATATAATCATACTCAGAGAATCATACCTTATCATGTCCCAGATGGCATTGCCATCTTCACCATTCCTGGGTATGCCCTGTCCTATTGGCAAGATAACCTAGCAGAAGTGGCAGCATAGTAGTACACGGTAGTTGAGAGAAAGTTCCCTCGGGGTTCTCAATGTGGAATCTCGTGGCATCATGAGTAAAAGTCTCCTGCTGATTATGACCAACCGAGGGGCTGGGGAATAAAGAACGGGAGCTAGTTCACCCCTCCTTGCTTTGGAGCCTGACTATTTGTCATTTGGAACAATGAGACCTTCGAAAACACGGTCTGGGATCTGATCATTGATCCCCTGGCTTGGTGGTAATGGTTGAGTGGGGGATATGCGGATTAGGTGATAGATTGGGCTGGCATATAATTCTACTGCTGTACACACCACACTGAGCACCACTTGGAGGGAACACTGAGGGTTAGCAAGGCCAGAGAATGTACTCTGTGTGTGGGATTTGAATGACCATTCCTAAGAATGGCTTGTCAGTAGCACTACAGACTGAGCTGTCTGAGTCCTAAAGGACATAGCCACTAGACTGGGTCTGTGGCAGGTGGTGAGGGAACCAACAAGAAGGAAAAAGATACTTGACCTTGTCCTTACCAATCGGCAGATGTATCTGTCTGTGACAGTATCGGTAAGAGTGACCACTGCGCAGTCCTTGTGGAGACAATGTCACATCTTCATATTGAGAATGCCCTTCATCGTGTTGTGTTGCACTGTCACTGTGATAAATGGGACAGATATCAAAGAGATCTATCAACTCAAGAGTGGGCATCCATGAGGCACTGTGGGCCATCAACATGGGTGTCTGACATTGTTGATGGGCAAGTTGTTGGAGGAAATCCCAAGGGAGAGGATTAACACGTATTTGGAAAGGCAAGGACCAGTCAACAAGGCTTTGTGCGTGGGAAGTCATGTCTCACAAACTTTATTGAGTTTTTTTTGAAGAAGTGGCAAAGTGGATTGATGAGGGCAGAGTGATGGACATGATCTATATGGACTTCAGTAAGGCGTTTGACAAGGTTCCTCATGTAGGCTGGTTTGCAAGATTAGATCACAAGGAATACAGGGAGAACTAGCCATTTGGTTACAAAACTGGCTCAAAGGTAGAAGACAGAGGGTGGTGGTGGAGGGTTGTTTTTCAGACTGGAGGCCTGTGATCAATGGAGTGCCACAAAGATCGGTGCTGGGTCCACTGCTTTTTGTCATTTATATAAATGATTTGGATATGAGCATAAGAGATATAGTTCATAAGTTTGCAGATGACACCAAAATTGGAGATGTAGTGGACAGCGAAAAAGGTTACCTCAGATTACAACAGGATCTTGATCAGATGGGCCAATGGGCCGAGGATTGGCAGATGGAGTTTAATTCAGATAAATGCGAGGTGCTGCATTTTGGAAAGGCAAATCAGAGCAGGAGTTATACACTTAATGGTAAGTTCCTGGGGAGTGTTGCTGAACAAAGAGACCTTGGAGTGCAGGTTCATAATTCTTTGAAAGTAGAATCACAGGTAAGTAGGATAGTGAAGAGGTGTTTGGTATGCTTTCCTTTATTGGTCAGAGTATTGAGTACAGGAGTTGGGAGGTCATGTTGTGGCTGTACAGGACATTGGTTAGGCCACTTTGGGATTTTGTGTGCAATTCTGATCTCCTTCTTATCGAAAGGATGTTGTGAAACTTGAAAGGTTCAGAAGAGATTTTCAAGGAGGTTGCCAGGATTGGAGAGTTTGAGCTACAGGGAGAGGCTGAATAGGGTGGGGCTGTTTTCCCTGGAGCATCTGAGGCTGAGGGGTGACCTTATAGAGGTTTATAAAATCTTGAGGAGCTTGGATAGGATAAATAGACAAAGTCTTTTCCCTGGGGTAGGGGAGTTCAGAACTAGAGGGTATAGGTTTAGAGTGAGGGGAAAGATATAAAATGGACGTAAGGGGCAATATTTTCAGAGCTGAAAATGTGTTGCTGGAAAAGCGCAACAGGTCAGGCAGCATCCAAGGAGCAGGAGAATCGGCATTTCGGGCATGAGCCCTTCTTCAGAAATGAGGAGAGTGTGTCCAGCAGGCTCAGATAAAAGGTAGGGAGGAGGGACTTGGGGGAGGGGCGTTGGAAATGCAATAGGTGGAAGGAGGTTAAGGTGAGGGTGAAAGGCCGGAGTGGGGGTGGGGGCGGAGAGGTCAGGAAGAAGATTGCAGGTTAGGAAGGCGGTGCTAAATTCGAGGGATTTGACTGAGACAAGGTGGGGGAAGGGGAAATGAGGAAATTGGAGAAATCTGAGTTCATCTCTTGTGGTTGGAGGGTTCCTAGGCGGAAGATGAGGCGCTCTTCCTCCAACCGTCACGCAGGCTGTTATGTGTATGGAATGAGCTGTCGAGGAAGTGGTGGAGGCTGGTACAATTACAACATTTAAAAGGCATCTGGATGGGTATATGACAAGGAAGGGTTTAGAGTGATATGCACGCGTGCTGGCAAATGATACTAGATTAGTTTAGGATATCTGGTCGGCATGGATGAGTTGGACAAAAGGGTCTATTTCTGTGCTGTACATCTCTATGACTCTATAACAACAGCAGAATTATACTCCAGCCCAATCTATCACCTCATGGCCTGGCATATCCCCCACTCAACCATTACCATCAAACCAGGGGATTAATGATCAGATCCCAGACTGTGTTTTCTAAGGTCTCATCATTCTAGATGATAAATAGTCAGGATCCGAGGCAAGGAGGGGTGAACCAGCTTCCGTTCTTTATTTCCCGGCCCCCCAATTGGTCATACCAAAGTTAATTTACAAAGCAACCCTACACGGGTGGATACCCTTCTCCCAAGCAGCTGAAGGAACTACCCTGAGGAACTCCTGTATTTATGTTTTAAAAGGAGCCAATTTGACCAGACTTCTTGAATTAACAGAAGAATGAGTCTATTAGTTACTAAGCACAAAAGAAGTAATAACTCCCAAAATAGGAATGACATGCATTTAAAAATATTCTGGATTAGTGGTGCTGGAAGAGCACAGCAGTTCAGTCAGCATCCAAGTAGCTTCGAAATCGACGTTTCAGGCAAAAGCCCTTCATCAGGAATAAAGGCAGTGAGCCTGAAGCGTGGAGAGATAAGCTAGAGGAGGGTGGGGGTGGGGAGAAAGTAGCATAGAGTACAATGGGTGAGTGGGGGAGGGGATGAAGGTGATAGGTCAAGGAGGAGAGGGTGGAGTGATTAGGTGGAAAAGAAGATAGGCAGGTAGGACAAGTCCGGACAAGTCATGGGGACAGTGCTGAGCTGGAAGTTTAGAACTAGGGTGAGGTGGGGGAAGGGGAAATGAGGAAACTGTTGAAGTCCACATTGATGCCCTGGGGTTGAAGTGTTCCGAGGCGGAAGATGAGGCGTTCTTCCTCCAGGCGTCTGGTGGTGAGGGAGCAGCGGTGAAGGAGGCCCAGGACCTCCATGTCCTCGGCAGAGTGGGAGGGGGAGTTGAAATGTTGGGCGACGGGGCGGTGTGGTTGATTGGTGCGGGTGTCCCGGAGATGTTCCCTAAAGCGGTCTGCTAAGAGGCGCCCAGTCTCCCCAATGTAGAGGAGATCGCATCGGGAGCAACGGATACAATAAATGATATTAGTGGATGTGCAGGTAAAACTTTGATGGATGTGGAAGGCTCCTTTAGGGCCTTGGATAGAGGTGAGGGAGGAGGTGTGGGCGCAGGTTTTACGGTTCGTGTGGTGGCAGGGGAAGGTGCCAGGATTGGAGGGTGGGTTGTTTGGGGGCGTGGACCTGACCAGGTAGTCGCGGAGGGAACGGTCTTTGCGGAAGGCGGAAAGGGGTGGGGAGGGAAATATATCCCTGGTGGTGGGGTCTGTTTGGAGGTGGCGGAAACGTCGGCGGATGATTTGGTTTATGCGAAGGTTGGTAGGGTGGAGGGTGAGCACCAGGGGTGTTCTGTCCTTGTTACGGTTGGAGGGGTGGGGTCTGAGGGTGGAGGTGCGTATGTGGACCTGAGTTAAACTGGTTTTTAAGCGTTGCTTTTGTGCATCCTTAAAAAGAGATGTCTCAAACCACATCTCTTGCCCTGACTGCTTTTTCTATCCCCCAACATGTTCACAATCTAAGGTAACTCTCAGGACATTACAGTTCAGTTTGTATTGCAGTTCCCCCCTAGTGAGCCCACCTCCTTCAAACTTTCTTTAAAACTCATCAAGTGCAATGCTGCAGGGTGTGTCTCTCAAGAGACAGTTCCTGCATTTACTTCTCCAGTCATTTGGGCTCTTTTAAGTTACCAGTCTTCAGCCAATTCATGTCAAATCAAGAAATGGTTGAAGGCATTGAATACTGCAAAAGCTACAGATCCTGACAATATTCCTTCACTACTACTAAAGACTACTGTTCCAGAACCTGCCACTCCCCTACAGCTCCAACACTGGATTCTGTCCAACAATGTGAAGAACTGCCCAGGTATATCCTGTACTTTAAACAAAAAGGAAAATCCAACCCGGCCAATTACCATCTCATCAGTCTATTCATCGGTGAAAAGAAGGAAGATGTCATCAAGCAGCACCTGCTCAGTGACGCCCAGTTTAAGTTCTGCCCGGACCACTCAGCTCCTGACCTCATTACAGCCTTGGTTCAAATGGACTAAAGAGCTGAATTCCAGGTGGGAGGGGAGAGTGACAGCCCTTGACATCAAGGCCATATTTAACTGTGTAGCATTGAGGGCCCCTAGCAAGACTGGAATCATTGGGTATTAGTGGGCTCTTTGGCGTCATATCTGGCACATAGGAAGATGGTTGTGGCTATTGGAGCTAACAGTCCTGTGATGTCACTGCAGGAGTTCCTCAGGGTAGTGCCCGAGTTCCAACCATCTTCAGCTGTTTCATCGATGACCTTCCTGTCATCACTGGGTCAGAATGAAGGACTTTGTTGCAAATTGTTCACAACTTCTCAGGTACTGAAACAGTCCATATGCAGCAGGTTTTGGATAACATCTGAGTTTGGGCTGACAAATGGCAAGTAATATTCATACCAGGCGAGGACCATCTCCAATAAGAGGGAATTTAACCATCAACCCTTGACGTTCAATGGTGCTACCATCAATGAATCTCCCACTGCCAACATCATGGGGATTGCCATTGACCAGAATCTGAACAAGACCAGTCATGTATGAACTGTGGCTACAAGAACAGGTTAGAGGCTAGGAATTCTGCAATAAATAACTCCTCTGCTGTCTACCCAATTGACCCCTGTCCACCATATGGACAGCACAAATCAAGAGTGTGATGGAATATTCCCCAATTGCCTGGATGGGTGCAGCTCCAACAACACACAAGAAGTTTGATACCATTCAGGACAAAGCAGCCACTTCATTGGCACCACATCCACAAACATCCATTCCCTCCACCACTGACATTCAGTAGCAGCAGTGTGTACTATCTATAAGATACACGGCAAAATTCATCAAAGATCTATGGACAGCACTTTCCAAACCCATGATTACGTCCATCTGGAAGGACAAGGACACTAGATTCATGGGGCCACCATCATCTGCAAGTTTCCCTTCAAGTCATACACTATCCTGACTTCAAAATGTATCGCCGTTCCTTTACTTTTGTTGGGTCAAAATATTGGAATCCCCTCCCAAACAGCAGTATGGATGTTTCTAAACCCAAGGACTGCAGTGGCTCAAGGAGACACTTCATCATCATCTTCTCCAGGGCAATTAGGTAATAAAATCCACATATATTTCCAACTCAGGATGGTGATTGGCTAAAGGGGAACTTAGAGGGGAATGGTGTTCCCACATATCAGCCAGTGAAATCCACATTCCCTTCAACAAATAAAAAAAAGATAGCAATAATTACATCTACATCTGGCCAGGTATAATGTCTAGCACATTAGGGTGCTGTCTGCTCATTCCAAAACCTGGAGAAGAATTCTTCTCTCCACCCACACTGTGTGTGGCATCTGTAGGGTGGGTGAAGAGAATATAATATGAATATTGATCTTCTTGAGAATTATTACCATATGCAACACACTGAGCCCCACCCTGAATGAGATAATTGGATGGTGCTGATGGATAGACCAATGTTTCTCTTGAGTGCAAATTGCTAGAGTACTTTAAAGGGAAGATAAAGTCACCATAGCTCGTATGGACCATAAAGTTCCTTTCTTATTCGACAAATAGAAATGACTGGTGGCATCTTTAACACCTCAGGCAGGAGGACATGTTGAGAAGGGAAGTTTTTTGTAGTGACCTCAGGAATTGTATTCACACTGTTGGCTGTTTTCTGATGTAGAATAATGCCATGAGTTAAACCAAAGGCATTTTTTATTGATACTTTGAATGTTATTGATTGTAGTGTTAAAAATAATGTTGGGATATTGGTAAGTGTTCACTTATCACGCTGTATTAGCTTCTCTTTTGTTTAGCAGAGAAGGTCATTGTTTACTCTGTCATTTCAACGGAGATGTTCAGATGAATGGGTTAAGTATTCAACCATTGTTATCTCACTTTAGAATACTTTCTGTTCTGTATTCTTTATTATTTCCCTCGTGGGATTTGGGTGTCGCTGATTTGTTACCTGTCCTTAGTTGTTCTGAAGTTGGTGAGTTAAACCACCTTGTTGGGTTGCAGGTAGACCCATAATCTGTTAGACAGGGAATTCCAGCATTTTGACCCCGTGATAATGAAAGGACGGTGATATATTTCCAACTCAGGATGGTGAGTGGCTAAAGGGGAACTTAGAGGGGAATGGTGTTCCCACGTATCAGCTGCCCCTCTCCTGTAGTTTTCCTAGATGGTTGTTTCATGGGTTTGGATGGGGCTTGGTAAGTTTCTGCAGTGCATCTTGTTGAAGGTACACACTGCTGCTACCAAGCATCAGTGGTGGAGGGAGTGGCCAGTGTAGGTAAGATGTCAGTCAAGTGCACTGGATGCCATGGCTAGATTTTCTCTTGGTGAAGATAATCATTTCCCGGCATATGTGTATGCTGCGAAGGTTACTATTAATAGCAAGTATGCTGTTGGACTGGTCTGTCAGGTATTGAAAGATTAACATTCCCTGCTGCTTTGAGAAATTAGGGATGTTAGTCTTCCACCAGTGTGCAGTTTTCCAGAACTAAACCAGACTAATTTTGGGAGTTAGTGCTGGAAAAGCACAGCAGATCAGTCAGCATCTGAGGAGTAGGAGAATCAACATTTTGGGCATAAGCCCTTCATCAGGAATTCTGGCCGAAACATCAATTCTCCTGCTCCTCGGATGCTGCCTGACCTGCTGTGCTTTTCCAGCACTTCAGTCCTGACTCTGAGCTCCAGGATCTGCAGTCCTCACTTTCTCCTAATTTTGGGAGGCTCCTGGCAACAGCATTTTATCACACGGTGGGGATGGTCTCACACGTCACTGGGCTACCATAGTTTGACCCAACTGGTCAATTAAAGAACAGCATTGATTCGACTAGTGAATAATCCAGCTGAGGAAGGTGACTATCCCATAATTTGAATGAAAATAAAATGAGAAAGAGTTCATAGAATCCAAACAAAGTGCACTTACAAGAGTAAGTTATCACAAGTTTCCAATTGTACTGTTATCTCATTGGGAGGGACTCATCAAGAGTGTTACATATCTTCCAATAAAAATCAAGAGAAAATGTTGCAACTGATGCGATTCCTGGTTAACAGGAGGAGGACGTAAAATAATAAAAAGGGAGGGGCAATACCAATAAAATTGATTCTTTGGCTACAATCTCTTTAGGGGATTCAGTATTCTAATTGACAATGCTGCTATGAAATGCTCAATGGCATTTTCTTACATTTAAAAGGCTCCAAACAAACATAAGTCATTGTTATAAAATGGAAGTTGGTATGAATGAGCACCTATTCTTTAATGTGTAGTCTCTTGCTTGAGAACCACTTGCTGTTGTTGGCTGATTGTGTGCTTGCTGCCTCACTCTCTCTCTAATATATACGAATAACCTCAACAGAGAAAGGGCAGATCTTCATGCAGAAAAAGCCCACAATGTACCCTCCTTGGAACAGCACTTTTGACGCGCACATCAACAAAGGCCGAGTCATGCACATCCTTGTCAAGGGCAAAAGTGTTGAGCTGATCTCCGAAACTACAGTGGAGCTGAATTCCCTGGCAGAGAAATGTAAACGCAACCAAGGAAAAGCAGACATCTGGGTAAAACTTTCATACTTGATGTGTTAGTCGTTAATGCATATTCTAGTGGCAGTGGATCTGACATTCAGATGAGACTTTCAATCAAACTCCAAGCTATCTGTGTAGATGGATGTTAACATCTGGAAGGGAAAACAATGGGAATATGTTGATCAAATGCACGAATTGGTCAAATTGAATTGAGTCCTGTTTATTCATTGACAGTATTAAATTGGCAAGACCAGCATTTATTGCCAATCCCTAATTGCCCTTCAGAAGGTGATTTGGCTTCTTGAACTGCTGCGGTCCTTGGGGTGTAGGGACACTACAATACATTTACGGAGGGAGTTCCAGAATTTTGACCCAGCAACATTGAAGGAACAGTGATACATTTCCAAGTCAGGGTGGTGAGTGTCTCAGATGGGAACATGCATGTGGTATTGTTCCCATGTCTCTGTTGCCCTTGCCCTTTTGAGATGGTAAAGATTGAGCATCAGTGGAGGAGGGAGTGAATGTTGAAGGTGGTAAAGGGATTTTATCCTGGTTAGTGTCAAGCTTTTTGAGTGTTGTTGGAACTTCACCTATCCATGCAGGTTGAGAGTATTGAAACCAATCTAATTGCTTCCATCTGAAATTAGAACATTAAAACAGTTGTTGGAATACAGTGGGTCCAGTCGTGATTGAAGTCCAGAAAGCCATTATGTTCAAGCTCACAAGCAGATAGGAAGTAAGACTGAATAGAAATTCTAATCAACAAAGTTCCCATTGAATGCTTAACGCATTGGAGGAACGCTGATATATTGGAGTAGGTTGGGAATGGACAGGATTACAGACATTTAGAGGGAGCAAGGTGTTGATGTAGGGGGTAGTGTAATTTTTAAACGGTTAGCTGCCTTTTAGTCTTTTCTACCTCATAGTAAACACAAGCAGACACTCAACTGTTGCCGGACCTCCCCCACGTTTATATGAATGAAACAGTTGTAACAGCTTTCCTCGATAGTTGAGAGGCCGCCCTTAACCACAGTTGTACAACATCATCCATATAAGGGAAGAATGGGAAGCTCAAACACTGATTGGCCAAGTGAATGATAAAAGAATCCCAGGCACCAGAACCCAAATAAGGAAAACAGTGGGGAATCCGAGCACTCGTTGGTCAAGGCAGCAGTAGTAAACCCAGCCCACATATACATGTATATAATGTGTGGAGATTACTATGCTTGTGTGTGTGTACCTTTGGGAACAGCACCCGACTTTGCAAAGTTGAATGAAAAGTTTTGGACTGACTCCTCCGTGTCTTTGTTCCTGGGAAGGGAAATAAAAAGTGCCGTAGATGGGGCTGGACAGCCACTTATCTCGCACATTGAGAGACTTGAAAACAAGGATGAGAATTTTCAAATTGAGGCCTTGCCATAGTGGGAACTTATGTCAATTAGAGAGCACATGGATAATGGAGGAATGAGAGAAAAAGAGGAAGGTGTGCATAAAGAAGCTGAATTTGAATGGATTAAATTAGAATGATTTTTTTAAAAGTGCATTTAAATTGGGAATATAGGCTTTTATTGCTGTAGCTTGATATAATATAACTGTGTGTGGAAATCTGGATAACTTTCAAAAAGAAACCTTATTATCGAAGATTCCTTGAAAATTTTCAGTATCCATGTTCTTACAGTTTGTTGATTTGTGGTACAGAATGTAAATATATTTTTTATTTCATTCATTCATCAGCTATGACATTGGTAGCTAGGACATTATTTGTTACCCATCCCTCACTGTCTTTGAGAGGTTAGTGGTAAGCTCCCTTCTTGAACTGTCGCAGTCCCTCTGTTGAAGGGGGATGTGGGGAAGAATGTTTTTCTGCAGCAAGTGGTAATGATCTAGAACTCAGGGCCTATGAAGGAGGTAAAATTAGGACAATGTTTGCAAAAGGAATTGATAGGCACTTGAGAGGTCTAGACCTGCAGGAATTTGGGAATAGAATAGAGCAGTGTGAATGAATGGACGGGTGAACACAAGCCAGGATTGACTCAATGTGCTGAAGGCCATTTGTACCATTATGGCACTATAAGGCTCTGCATTTGTCCTTATTTGTCCATGAGATGTTGGCATCGTTTGTCCAGCTCTAGCCACCTTTAAGAAAGTGGTGGTGAGCCACCCTCTGAAATGTAACTGAGTGGCTTGCTGAGCTGTTTCAGAGGGCAGTTAACAGCCAATCGCATTGTCATTGACCTGGAGTCACATGGAGGCCAGACTGGAAGATTTCCTTTCCTAAAATGAGGTATGTGAACCCAACAACCCAGGAGTTTCATGTTTACTCTTATCACCAACCCTGCCTTTAGACCATAAGACGTGGGAGAGAAGTAGGCCAGTCAGCCCATCGAATCTGCTCTGCTATTCGGTGAGATTATGGCTGATCTGATAATCCTCAACTCCACTTTTCTGTATTTTCCCCATTAACCTTGATTCCCATGATGGTTAAAAACCTATCAATCTCAGCTTTGAATATACTTATTGACTGAGCCCTCTGTGGGAAAGCATTGCACAGATTCACCACCCACTGAGAGAAGAAAGTCCTCTTCATCTCTGTCTTAAATATGTCACCCTTTATTCCACCCCTTACTTTAAGCCACATGTATTTTAAGTAACGAATTTCAAACTCTCCAATAGAAGTGGTTGAACCCATTATTGAGATGGGCCTTCTGAGTAGCTATACAAACCCAAGTCCAGGATAAGTCCATTTTCCCTCCCTGTGCACCCAGAACCCCTCACCCATTGATTAGTCAATCACCCGTTCGTTTCCCCCCTCAACTGTGAGGCCTCAATGTGTACCTCCCTCCCTCCCTCCTTCTCACTGTGTCAGCCCTCCTACCGTACACTCCACGCCTCCCTTTCCACCTCTCAGTCTCACTAGCTGCACCCAGAATCATTCACATTAGATACAGCAGGGCCTCTGAGTGATCCTGAGCAAATATCCAGTCTGGACATTTCATTGAGCAATCTGTTGCTTTCAGTCAGGCTCTTAAAACGAGTGAGCAGCCGGGTCCGCCAAGGCGGGAGGAGGAGGGTGTGTAATTGTGGCAAAAATTATGGTTTTTAGACAGAAGTGGACCATGACTGGGACATACTGGTGTCACAGGTGTTTCCTGAGCAGCTTGATGTAAGTGTTCAATCCCGGATCTGACGCTGGTAGAAATGAGTCAGCTTGACTCTTGACAGTGAGAGCCGTGACACTCAAATAGAAAATCAGTCATGAGATAAAGAGTGTAATCTCAAAAAGCTGCATGCACCTGTGGCAAAATCCATGCCTTAGATTGCGAATGCAATGAATGAGGAGGAACAGCTCGAGGATAGGTCGATAGGGAAAAGAAAACTGAAATACAAAATGCCTCAAGCTGCTATCACCAGTTAAGATTCAGGTAGCTTTAGGTTAACCCTGGAATTTTTAAGAATGTGTCCTGGATTCCTACCAGGTGTAGATGGAGGCCATTCAGGCTATCATGACTGTTACAGGATTCATCATTATACCTAGAGTATATAAGTTATGGGAAGCCTGGAGAAAAATATAAAGAGAAGCTAAAGCTAAAGATTTTATTATGGCTTTAAGGGGGGAGGGAGGGAGTGTGCACTTTATCTGTCTATATATGTTTTTATGTCTGTGTTTTATCTCTATGTATATATATGTGCATGCATTTTGAGCTGTGTATGTTTTATGTGTCTGTATTTTGTCAGTGTGTATGTGTTTGTTAACTGTTTTTTTTGTGTGTGTCTATGTATGTGTGCTTTTGTGTGTGTTTTTCATGACAAGCGTGTGCTTTGGCATTTCCTCCTTGTTAAATTACTTATTCCTGAAATTAATACCTGGGCGTTTAAACTAGGGAAGAAAAACACACACAATGCTTTGTTTTAACACAACAGTCCATTTACTTATGTGTATCTCATTACCTACCCTGAAGCAGAACATATTCTAATGCAGCCTTTTTCAAACTTTGAGTTACCTTGGAGCTTTTAAGTGGTTTGACGTCATTATTTCATAAATTGTGTCTGTTTGTACATACAATGAGATTTGCTGCTTTAAATTGTTAAAAGAATAAATCCATTTCCATCTAATCAGAATAATTGTTCTCAGAGAAGATTTAGGTTCTTTAAGAGCTAGGAATGGATCTTTGTTCCGTCTCTCCATCCTCCCACACATAAATCTCTGCCATTCCAAAATCTTGAATAATATGTGAAAATCTCCTCATGGTTTGGTCCTTTTAATCATCTTTTCTTTCTTTCTCTCTGTTCTTTATTCTGTTTCTTTTCTGAAAACAGCTAGATTTAAAGCCCCAGGGCCGAATGCTAATGAATGTGAAGTACTTTCTTGAACAAAATGGTAAGTGATTTGGTTATATAATTTGTGATAATTATTTGAGGGCAGCTGTGACATTTTAAGATCATGGCCTGAGGCGATGGGAGATTTCACCGTTTGTTAACTTCAATCTAAATGTTATAGCTGCAGCTTTTATTATCATCTCAAATTTATGAAAACTCATGTTGGCTTTCAGGTCCGGTTTAACCTACCCCCGCTGGCCTTACAATTTCATTTTGATTCAGAGGGTGGCACGGTGGCTCAGTGCTTAGCACATCAGGGACCCAGGTTCAATTCCAATCTTGGGCAATTGTCTGACTGGAGTTTGCACATTCTCCCTGTGTCTGCGTGGGTTTCCTCTGATTGCTCCGGTTTCATCCCACAGTCCAAAGATGTGCAGGTTAGGTGGATTTGCCATGCTAAATTGCCCGTAGTGTTCAGGGACGTGTAGGTTAGGTGTGTTAGTCAGGGGAAATGTAGGGTAATGGGTTTGGGTGGGATACTCGTCGGAGGGTCGGTGTGGACTTGTTGGGCCGAAGGGCCTGTTCCCACACTGTAGGGATTCTAATTCTAATTCATTGAAAGCGTATTGACTGCCTTGCCCCTTTTTGAGTATTTATGATGGTTTTCCATTCCCTTGCCATATCACTCCTTTTGTTAATAAACTGGCAGTTGCTGCAGGTATGTCAGGATCGGTCTGTGGGCAGCAGGTTGATGTAAAGTGTAAATTTGATGGAGGTTGTTTGTAGCACCTTCAGGTTGTCATGGAGCCTTCACTTATCCTGTTGGATGGCAAATGTAAAAAATCACAGACAGTGAGATATATTCAAATACATCGCAAAAGAGGAGACAGTGTTTCCTTCAGCTGAAATCGATTTCCAAACAGCTTTGTACAAGCCAAGGACTGCATGGAAAACTGTGCCATGAGATAGCGAAACTAGTGGATGGATCTCCCTGTGAGGAGGCACACTGTCTTTCTTTGGCACCATTGGCTATTGGCTCAGGTCCTGAATTATGTACGTGAGACATCGAAAGCAAGTTCACTTCCTACACTCTGGCATATGGTGCTTTGGGAAATATCAGCGGCATGAGTCACATTCCCCTTTCTGTATCAGAAAACTCCCCCAGAGGAATTTCACAGCCAGTGAACCATCACGGTTAAATCCGACTGAAGCATTTTTCGACAAGATTTTGCCAGGGTGCCCAATGGAGAAAGGTCATAATCAACTCGAAGAGATTGAGGACTGAGATCCGAGTCAAAACGTGTGGTGCTGGAAAAGCAGTAAATCTCCTGCTGTTTAGATGCTGCCTGACTGGCTGTGCTTTTCCAGCATCACAATTTGATGCCAAATGAAGAAAGCTGTGCAGGACAAACTTGTCCATTCCTAGTTTCTTAGCCTCTTTCTCTTTTGAAGCATTCGCTTCTGCTAGTGCGTACAGTCAACTCGCATCTCCAGCTCCCCACAAGGTGGGTTGCTGCCTCCTAAAGGCAAGGATCTACCCGATGGTCAGGTGTGGTAAAGGCAAAGCACTGACTGGTCTGACTGCAACAGGCTCTCATGTTGAACAAAAGCTTACTGCATGCCCGAAACTAGTTACAGGTTACATCAGGGCATTTCAGAGACTCTGAGAAGGTTGTTCTGGAGAATGTTCTGTTGCAAAGTCCAAATGATCTCTTTAAGCACTCCTCAGCATCATCCTTTCAGAGACTTGCACAATAGCATTCAGAGAGAAACTTCACACGGTCGAAAGGCAGGAGCCAATTGCCCTCCAGCCTTGGGTGACTGTCCGTGTGGAGTTTGCACATTCTCCCCGTGTCTGTGTGGGTTTCCTCCAGGTGCTCCGGTTTCCTCCCACAGTCCAAAAATGTGCAGGTTAGGTGAATTGGCCATGTTATATTGCCCATAGTGTTCAGGGATGTGTAAGTTAGGTGCATTAGAGGTAAATGTAGAGTAACAGGGCAGGGGAATGGGTCTGAGTGGGTTACTCTTCAGAGGGTTGGTGTGGACTTGTTGGGCTGAAGGGCCTGTTTCCATATTGTAAGGATTCCATGATTCTATAATTCTAATTGACTGTATACCACTGTGCCACCATCTCTTGTGAGACAGGATATACTCAGGCATGGTGATAGTGGGGTCTACGAGGAATGATTCCATCAATATGCCTATCTCAATCTAGTCCTTCATCCGTCTGTGGAACAACTCAATTTCAATTTTGGCATTAGCCCCCAGGAACTTGAACAGGGCTGGGCTGCTGTTGGTGTTGGAGATTTCTTGGTGGACATCTGGTGGTCTGTCCAGTTTCAATTCTTTTTTAAGCTCTGTAGCAGGTTGATAGAGTCAGTAGCTTACTAGGTCATTTCAGAATCCACCACTCTGCTGTGCAAACCAGTTGAGGACATGTGTGAACCAGATGGGCTTTTATGACAATTGACAATGGTTAGATGAGCTCTTAATTTCAGATCTTAGTCCCATCTGCCATAGTGGGATTCATTCCCATGTCCCCAGATCATTAGCCTGGGCCTCTGGATTATGAGTTGCGTGCCAATGCCACCACACTGTCGGCACCCAATATTGGTATTCCTGAGGCAGTGGGTCTGTCTGTAGCTGGCTCCCTACAGATCCTACAAAGCAGGAGGTAAAAGGATGCCCTTTCAGATACCAGCTGACCTGCAGTGCTTTCTTTGACACTAAGGCCACATGTGGACATGGGGCTTGGTCCATTGCCAGCTGCTTTCAAGGCAACCCTGCCTCAGGAAAGGGGCCTTAAACCAGGGTTTCGGCCTCTTGAATATACACACAAACACACACACACACACACACAAACACACACACACCTGTTTGACGCCTGGACCTCTCTATTGGAGCATCTTCTAATATGGAAGATGATATATTTCCAGCACAGATTAGGTACAAAAGTGTGCCTGATATATTGGATATCTAGGCGTAGATTCTATTTCTGTAAAAACTGAAACAACTGAGGATGCTATGAATCAGAAACGAAAACAAAGGTTTCTGGAAAAGCTTAGCAAGTCTGGCAGCATCTGTGAAGAGAAATCAGAGTTAAGGTTTCGGGTCCAGTGACTCTTCCTCTACGTCTGTAAGATTGGTGCAGCGGCAACAAATTTGTTTCTTAAACGACTCAATCATTTAGGCCTCCAATGTCAAAACCAGTGACCTCTCACATCTGTTAAGTCCAAGGGCCCCATCACCCTCACGATGGCAATTAGGAAATGGGCAATAAAAAGGTGGTCCCGCCAACAACACAGACATCCCATAAACTAATAATTGAAAAGAACTCCTGTAGCAGTGTCACATTCCACATTCACGAAAGCCCTTGCATCAAGTGCTGCATTCAATTCTTACTAGTTCAGTTCCGACTGTAAGATACCACCCTATTGTCTGGAATCCGCCAACAAGAGGAGTGAATGTCTACCTGAATAAAATGGAATTGTACAGTCAGGAAGGTCACAGGTTCAATTGCTAATTCCCAAACTACAAGAAACAGAACTGAAATCCTAAAGGGAATCAGATAGGCTGTGTAACCATTTTTCTTTTGTATTTGTTTTTGGGTTTCTTTGCAAAGTGACACTTGAAGTGACATTGACCTGGTATTGCTGTTCCCCTAAACAAGGATATGCAACAAGTGTAGGAAATTGGGATTAGCGCAATTTTGGAGGTAGATATGTCAGTGCTGACTTGATGGGCCAAAGGGCCTTTTCTGTGCCTTTTCATTCTATAATGTGTTAATGTCCTCACACCTAGTCCTGAAGAAAGAGATATGAACTGAATGTAATGGTGACAGTGATCAGTTGGCACTTCTGTGAGGTTGGAGTCAGTCAGAGAGGCCCACACTGTCCATTGGAGCGGGTCAAAACCAAAGAACAAAGAAAATTTACAGCCCAGGAACAGGCCCTTCGGCCCTCCAAGCCTGAGCCAATCCAAATCCACTGTCTAAATCTGTTGCCCAATTCCTAAGTATCTGTATCCCTCTGCTCCCCACCTACTCATGCATCTGTCCAGATGCATCTTAAATGAATCTACCGTGCCTGCCTCTACCACCTCTGCTGGTAACGCATTCCAGACACCCACCACCCTCTGTGAGAAGTACTTGCCGTATGTATCCCCCTTAAACTTTTCACCTCTCACCTTGAAAGCTTGACCTCTCATTATTGAATCCTTTACCCTGGAAAAAAGCTTATCTCTATCTACCCTGTCTATACCCTTCATGAATTTGTAAATCTCAATCAGGTCCCTCCTCAATCTCCTTTTTTCGAATGAAAACAATGCTAACCTACTTAACCTCTCTTCATAACCAGCACCTTCCATACCAGGCAATATCCTTATAAACCTTCTCTGCACCCACGCCAAAGCATCCACATCCTTTTGGTAATGTGGCGCCCAGAACTGTACACAGTAGTCTAAATGCAGCCAAACCAATGTCTTGTACAATTTTAACATGACCTGCCTGCTCTTATACTCAATACCCCGTCCAATGAAGGCAAGCATACTATATGCCTTCTTGACCACTCGATCCACCTGTGCAGCAACCTTCTGGGTACAATGGACCTGCACTTCCAGATCTCTCTGCTCACCAACTTTTCCCAAGACTTTTCCGTTCATTGTATAATTCACTCTAGAATTAGACTTCTCAAAATGCATCACCTCACATTTGCCTAGATTGAACTCCATCTGCCACTTTTCCACCCAACTCTCCAGTCTATCTATATCCTCCTGTATTCTCTGACAGTCCCTTATGCTTTCTGCTACTCTACCAATCTTGGTGTCATCTGCAAACTTGCTGATCATACCAACAGTGCCCTCTTCCAGATCATTTATGTATATTACAAACAACAGTGGCCCCAATACTGACCCCTGTGGAACACCATGGGTCACCTTTCTCCATTTCAAGAAACTCCCTCCAACCACTACTCTCTGTCTCCTGTTGCTCAACCAATTCTTTATCCACCTAGCTAGTACACCCTGCACACCATGTGACTTCTCTTTCTCCAGTAGTTTATCATGGGGACCCTTATCAAAGGCCTTACAAAAGTCCATGTAAATGACATCTATAGTCCTTCCTTCATCTATCAACTTGGTCACTTCCTCAAAGAACTCTATTAAGTTGGTAAGGCACGATCTCCCCTGCACAAAACCATGTTGCCTATCACTGATAAGCCAATTCTTTTCCAAATATAAATAAATTTTATTTCTCCATACCTTCTCCACCAACTTTCCCACCACCGACGTCAGGCTCACTGGTCTGTAGTTACCTGGAATATCCCTATTACCCTTCTTGTACAGGGGGACAACATGAACAACCCTCCAGTCCTCCGGCACCTCACCTGTATTTAAGGATGTTACAAAGATATCTGTCAGGGCCCCAGCTATTTCCTCTCTAGCCTCCCTCAGCAACCTGGGATAGATTCCATCCAGTCCTAGGGATTTGTCCACCTTAATAACCTCTAGCCCATCCAACACATCTTCCCTACTTATGTCAACGTGATCCAGACTAATCAACCTTCTATCTCTAATCTCAACATTCACCATGTCCCTCTCCTCAGTGAACACTGATACAAAGAAACCCAAATAGTTTTTGTGACTGGGCCTTGATTGTCTTTCTCTAGCAAGTTGCCCATGCTTTTGAATATGACTCGCTGATTGAAAAGAGCGGAAGATCCTGTGCTGCCTGTAAAAAGAATAATGATACCATCTCGGTACTTTAGAGAGAATGCTGCCACCCAATCCTCCATCATCCTTCCAGGACTTTTTGCGGTTGGTGCTGAAGGATCAGTCTCAGCAGAAGAGGTTCTGAGCTCAGGAAACAAAGTACATTTTATCACATCTTGGTAACTATCTACAGATTAGATTATACAGATGTGTAACATGAGGAATAGACAACATGACTATTTTCAGCTAAAACTACTCTGAACTCCTTAAGACAGCCCAAGCACTCCCCATAGTATGTGTTCTATTTCAGAGTAGGCAACGTTTCAGCTTGGCTCTGAGATTAGCCCTTTCATATCCATTGTCTTTTACACTATGTAGTTACGTTTGTCCATGTGCCCTGCATAAAGTCAATTTCAAGCCATTTTGGCAACTTTTAAATAGAATTACATTGAATACAGGGCATGGAAACAGATCACTTGCCGTAACCAGTCCATATCAGCATTTAGATTTGTAGAATAAAATCATAGAATCCCTACAGTGCGGAAGTAGGCCATACAGCTCATCGAATCCACAGCAACCCTCTGAAGAGCATCCCAACAAGACTAACACTCTGACCTTAACACCACTCCCATGGCTAACTCACCCAGCCTGGACACTATGGGTAATTTAGCACGGCCAATCCACCCTAACCTGCACATCTTTGGACTGTGGGAGGAAACCAGAGCACCCAGAGGAAACCAACGCTGACACTGAGAGAACGTATACACACAGACAGTCACCTAGGGGTGGAATCGAACCAGATGCTGTAAGGCAGCAGTGCTAATCACTGAGCCACCGTCCTGACCACTCAAACTTCCTCACACCCCAATCATTCTGACGCTCTCTCGCTTTCTCCCTCTGTCCCTCTCTCTCGCTCTTTCTCCATGGATTCTGCCTGACCTGCTGACTATTTCCAGTCTTTTCCATTTTTATTCCTTACAACTACCTTCTCCTATGTCTGGCAGTGTACCTCTCTATTCCCTTCTCTCTCATGTGCTTAACCACCTTGAAGTCACCAATACTTTTACCTTCTGCATCACGCACTGGCTCCTTCAGATTGGATAGTGATGGAAGAAGCATTACGTACATCCCATCCAAGGGTCAAGGGTCATTATTCACATCCCTGTGATCACAATCAAATAAGAGACATTTTGTTTGCTGGCAGATGTGTGGGTCACCAATTAGAAGGTCTTCACCTAAAATGGCAACATCTGGGTAATGGTTGACACATAAAACATGGGAAATAGGAGCATGTGTAATAACTCCAGGGAGGCCTGTGTCCTGTCACCAACTAATTACACATGGAGAGCCCTTGTCACTGCTCCAGCTCCCTCTGAGCCAGCTCTCAGAGTGAGCAGAACCTCTGACACTCCTGTTTCTTTTTACATTTTATTAAACAGTACAAAATACAGTTAACAATAAACAGAAAGCAGCAGTTCACAAAATCCCACAATGTACAGGGGAAAGGGCAGCCGAGCCAAACCCCAAACCCAGTTTTCAGGGAGTTGAGGACAAACCTCAAGTCCCACTTGCATTCATCACAAATATAACAGTGGACACTCCTGTTTCTGTCAGCCAGGGCTCCCTGATTGGAACAGGTTAACAGCCCCAATCAAGAAACTCCTATTCTATGACTGATTTCGTTATAATCAACATCAGGAGTTAGGCCATTCAGCCTGTGAAACATTCTCTGCCATTCAGTGTGACCATGGCTAATGATCCAACTCATTACCCTGTCCCTACTTCCTCCCCATAACCTTTGCTTCCTTTAGCCCTAAAAACCATATCTAATTCCTTCTTTAAAACATTCAATGCTTTAGCCTCAATGGCTTTCTGTGGCAGAGAATTCCACATGCTCCCCCTCTCGGAGTGAGGAATGAAACATGACAGTACAGTCACTACTTTAACTGCCCTATAACTCTGGGTGGCACGGTGGCACAGTGGTTAGCACTGCTGCCTCACAGCGCCAGAGACCCGGGTTCAATTCCTGCCTCAGGCAACTGACTGTGTGGAGTTTGCACGTTCTCCCCGTGTCTGTGTGGGTTTCCTCCGGTTTCCTCCCATAGTCTAAAGATGTGCAGATCAGGTGAATTGGCCATGCTAAATTGCACGTAGTGTTAGGTTAGGGGTATGGGTGGGTTGCGCTTTGGCGGGGTGGTGTGGACTTGTTGGGCCGAAGGGTCTGTTTCCACACTGTAAGTAATCTAATCTAATCTGTTCCCATTCTGGGAAAACCTATTGAAAAGAACACAGTGATGTTTGGTTGTGAATGTGCCTGCTGACATGCAGGAGTTCCATTTAAAGAGCACAAAGTGATTCAGACCGGAATCTGTCATTCACAAGTTCATTGGTTTTTCTTTTCCCCTTCTGGCCACCAGGTGAAAGGATCTGAAAATTAGCCAAAGGTAACAGAGATAATTTTAATCCCTGGCACAATGTGTGTTTTACGTGACCTGGGAATATATGGGCCCCATTGTTAGTGTCTGATTGGTGACTGATTGTGTTCCATTCCCATTCTTTACCCAGGTGATCTATCATAGAGTCACACAACAGGGAAACAGACCCTTCGGTCCAACCAGTCCCTGCTGACCAGACATCCCAAACTAAACTAGTCTCACTTGCCTGTGCTTGCCCCATGTCCCTCCAAACATTTCTTATTCATGTACTTATTTAAATGTCTTAAACGTTGTAACTATACCTGCATCCACTACTTTCTCTGGCAATTCATTCCATACATGAACCACACTCTGGGGGGGGGCCAAAAATTGCTGCTCATATCTTTTTTTTTATCTTTCTCCTCTCGCCTTAAAAATACGTCCCTGGTCTTGAAATCCCCTACCCTAGAGGTCTACAGCAGTGCAAGGAACTCTTCATCCAATGTCAGAGTCACGGAGCCATTTTCCAATGGTCCACCAGCAGGTTGGCAGAACTGTAGCCAAGGTTGGCTGTAGCCAAGGGAGCTAACATCTTGGCATCACTTACCCAAAATCGGAATGTATAGAATTGCCAAAGATCAAAATGTCTTAATAATGAAAAACAAAAGGAGAGAGTGTCTCCCAGCTCTATGTGAGCAACGTTCTGCATTACAGAGCATTCAACTTAACAGACTGACAAATCACAGCTTACGAGCAAGCAGAGATTTAGGTCAAGCGCGATGAATAACTCAGCAAGCTGCCATTGTTTATCTGAAGTCACAAGGCTCTTTATAATGCAGATAAGGAGTTTAATGCTGGAGGTTCAGGAATTTAGCTGACTGGCGAGACGCGATGGCAAACGTTCTGCCAAGTGAGCCGAGTAACGGCTGGTCAGCTCAGGGGGGACACCGTTCAAAGCTCTGGAGCTACAGCTGTGCAACTTCCTGTGAACGAGAGAAAGCCCACAGGCCAAAAGAGTGTGGCACCGTCACTAAAGTGGTCAAAACTCACACAAATCCCCAGAATGACAGGGCACTCTAAAAATGTGGCTGTCCCGTTGTGCCTAAAATTGGCAGAACAATAAGCAAGTAATCAGCTGGTGGAAGCAGGTGATTGTGACTCTGATGAAGAATTCATGCTGCAAAATAGGGTTTTTCCATGGGCTCATTGCTACAATGGAATGCCCCGAAATACCCAGTTGTGAAAAAAATAGCCATGAAGTCAGCACGTGCAGCTGCTATCTTTGCATAGGACTGTACCGCACAGGTTGCTGAGTTTTCTGCTGAGTTCTTTCCTCAATTGTTGTAACATGAGTACCTCAGTGTGCCTCACTGCATCTCCCTTCAGACTCAGCTCTGACAAACCCGTGCCTACGCAGACCCCTGTGCTGATTCAGTCACCGTTTCACCATCTATTTCAGCTGCAAGGGGCTGGATTTCACAGCCACGGATGATGGGATGGACTCTCTACCTTTGCCAACGTAAGGTAGAGTGTGTGGGTGATGAGCAGGCCATGTGACATCACACGCCAGTTGTCCAAGACCACAGAAGATAAGCAGGTACAGGAATTAACGCTGCCCCCACCTGCCATTTTGGAATCACGAGTCTTTTTCCCCAGGCAGTCCCTGGGCACAGAGGAAAGACCCTCATAAACTCCTGTGGGTGCTGAGGTAGACCCCCCTACAGGTGGGGCCCTTGGTGTTGGGTTTGGCTGGATGTGATGGAGTCTGTTCACAACACAGTCATTGAGTCATATAGCATGGAAGTAGACCCTTTGGTCCAACCAAGAACATAATCCCAAACTAAACCAGTCAGTCCCATTGCCTGCTCCTGGCCCATATCCCTCCAAACCTTTCCTATTCATGTACTTCTCCAAATGTGTTTTAAATGTAATTTCACCCACATCTACCACTTCCTCAGGAAGTTCATTCCACACGCAAACCACCCTCGGTGTGAAAGATTTGCCCATTGTGTCTTCTTTAAAATCTTTCTCCTCTCACCTTAAAAATCTGTCTCCTAGCCTTGAAATCCCCCATTCTACAGAAAAGACAACGACCATTAACCCAATCTATACCCCTCATTATTTTATCAAATTCTATTTGGTTGCCTCTCAACCTCCAGTGAAAAATGTCACAGCCTAACCAGCCAAATCGTTATAACTCAGACATTCTATTCCCAGCCACATCCTGGTAAATCTCTTCTGAACCCTCTCCATCCTTCCTGTAACTGGGTGATCAGGAGAGGCTTCACCAATTATTTTGTTGCTCATCCCATTATTTTGGCTGTTGGAAATGGCCAAGTCTGGGAGTGTTTGGTGCCCGTTCTGACGTGGTGACAATGAGAAAGTGTGGAGAGTAACAGCAGATTCTGCAGGTGAAGATGGCAGTGTCTGGATGGATTTTCTTTTTTTAACATACTCCAAAGGTTTTCTTTGAGGTTTCGATAAAAAAGAGGTCACAGTGGGGGGAGCAGAGAAGGTTGTGATGGTACAGCTGGCCTTTAAATTGGTAAAGGTGACCAATTTCTTCTCACCCTTCTGACACATGGCATCCAGGCCTAAGCTCCTGATTGGGCACTGAAAGGGTCTGGGCGAAGTGGGGCAATCAGCCATGATCCCAACGCAGCCCCTCATTGGCTGTCAGAGCCTTGACTGTCTGAGCTAAGATGGCAGATAGGAGGAAGGGAACCGTTCAGTTTCTGCTCCTCCTCCCCTTGCCCCATCGAAAACCATAAAATCCAGCTCAGGTCGACACACGCATTTATCTCTGAGCTTTTTGTTGTTACCCACTTTCAGCTTTTTCTTTGATGTTTTTAGCCTCCTTTTCTCTGTAGCTTTTGAAGTCAGAATCTGCCCTTCCTCTGCCTGATCTTGTTTCTCAGTCTCACTCTGTTCACACGTTCTGTTACTGTCACCCAATATTTCTCACTGTTTCCTCCCTTCTTACAGAAAAATGTTCTCTTCTATATCTCCTAAAACTTGTGTCTTCAATAAGGGCACTCCTCCCATCCAGCGTCACCACAAACCCCACCGTTTAGCTTACTATTTGAAGTTGAAAGGGTCCAAGTGGTGATCTATGGGAGCTGTTAATGAAAGAGGCCATTCATTGCACTGAAGAAAACATCTTCCTTTTTACAATGTCACAGCTCGTCTGACGAAAAAATAACTGAAAGCTGTCTTAGCTTTTCAAACAATTTTAGACATACCAACCCTGCTACACTGGGTACACATTTGATCAGGACGGCTGGATATTCTGCCATTTTAGAAATTTGTAAACAAGAATCCAGCATGAAAAAAATTGTAAATGAATTGCACTCCAGGAAATAACAGTGAAATTTAAGAAAGACATTTTTCATTCACTTGTGGGATGTGGGTGTTACTGGCTGGCCCAGCATTTACTGCCTGTCCCTAGTTGCCCCTTGAGAAGGTGGGGGTGAGCTGCCTTCTTGACCCGCTGCAGTCTATGTGCTGCAGGCTGACCCACAATGCCCTGAGGGAGGGAATTCCAGGATTTTGAGCCAGCGACACTGAAGGAATGGCGATATATTTCAAGTCAGGATGGTAAGTGGCTTGGAGGGGAACTTGCAGGGGGTGGTGTTCCCATGTATCTGCTGCCCTTGTCCTTCTAGATGGAAGTGGTTGTGGGTTTGCAAGGTGCTGTCTGAGGATCTTTGGTGAATTTCTCCAATGCCCAACAAATCAGAATCAGTAAATTGTGTGGTGCTAATTAAAAGTGGTATATCACACACAGCTTCTTTATCTGTTTGTTTCTTATGGAATGATTAACATTGCACCACAGCCTGTCCCTGGTGTGGGACATCCACTGTTTGATGCACTAGTAATCAATGACAGATTTAATGTGATTGAAAAAGAGCAGATGACAACGTGAGGAAAGCCTCTCAGTACAATGAGTCTTTACGATTTGGGAAGCATTACTTGTTGGGTTGATGGTTCATAGGATAATGACCAAAACAAATAGCAGGGATATGAGTAAAGAGAGCAGGTGTGGGACTGATTGGATTGCTCTTTGAAAGGTCCCAGCATGGAATGGATGGGCTGAATGCCCTCATCTGCATGATACTATTCCATAAGGCTAAGCAGCATTGACCTAGTTAGAGGTGCACTGGGAGATTTCTCCATCCTTTAAGCTGGTAAGATGTATGCTGTTGGCTTAATGAGTTTCAGCAGTTGGCCAATGCTCACCCCAAGGTGCCAAAATTGATCGCTCTCAGCAACTTACTTCTAGACTTGCTGAATCTCTACATGTCTCAATGAATGTGCATAAGTGGAAAACTGATTTTCATCAAATCCTCAGTGGCTCTGAGTACCATGGAATTTGATTTCTGAGTGTATCAGACATTGTGTTGACCACTGAACTTGCTAAAAAATTGAAGTAGTTACAAATTGGTGCATAACCCATGAAAACCGTAGAAATGTTACAGGGCAGAAAGAGGCCATTTGGCCTATCATGTCTGTGCAAGCTGAATAAACTAGTCACCCATTCCATTCCCATCTTTCAGCCCCTGGTCCATAGCTTTTCCGGTTTCAGGACTTCGGGTGCAGATCCATGTTCCTTTTCAATGAGTTGAGAGTCTAAACCTCAACCTGTAAATTGGCCAGTGAGTTTGAGACACCCACCACCCTCTGGCTTTGCTTCATATTCTTTCTAACCCTTTATCGATCACCTTAAACCTGTATCCCTTGGTAATTGAATCCTCTGCAAGGGGGAGACAGGTTTTCCCTGTCCACTCTGTGCGAACCCCTCACTGTTTTGTATACTTCAATGAAGTCAGCACTCAGCCTCTTCTGATCTAAGCAGACCAGCTCCAGCCTCTCCAGGTTTTGTGGGTCTTCTGTTGCTTTATCATTTAGAATTGGGTGGGTACTTTCTGTCAAGAGGCCAAAACCATTGTTTTCTGCTGTTGACACTGAAGGAAAGTAGGTCAATGCTCTTTCAGCCGGTCCAGAGAGGGAGGTGTGATTATTGCAGCTACAAGTAATGACTAACCCTGAGCTTTTACTTTCCACCAGAAAACAAAGCAACTGCTGAAGGTGAAACAGAAGGTTTGTTTGCATTGCACCAGAGAAGAGGAGCCATCAAGCAGGCCAAAGTTCACAATGTCAAAAACCACGAATTTATAGCGACATTCTTCCCACAGCCCACCTTTTGCTCTGTCTGCCATGAATTTGTTTGGTACTTACCTTTTATCTTATCCCTCTCATATTCATCTTGTAATTTATCTTACCTTCTTCGGGGTTTGTGATAAGATGGTTTAGATTGCTCCATCTTTTATTCAGCACTCCATGGGAATTTCAATTCAAGACAGTAATGCAGAGTGATTTTAGCGCCAGCCATTTATCCATTCTGGTCCCCATGTCACATAGCAACAGCAAATCGCAATACAAATGTGTCAGCAAAATAGCAGGAGAGACAATTTGGTCAAAGCCCATATATGGAATGCAGACAGTATTAAATTTTGCTGAATTCAAGGCATTAAACTCACACAAAGCATTTGTCCCCCAAATCTTTTGATGCGATTGTTAGATTGGTTCTCTGGGAGCTTTACATTGTTCACGTGAAGAGGTAAGAATGTTGCATTCAAGAATATTCCTGCATTTGGCATTTCTAGCCAAGTTAACTTTGTCAGAAAAAGATGTTTTACTCATTCAGGGCTTCACAAGGGACTGGGCTAACACTGATTGGCCATCCTTAGTTGCCCTTGAGAAGGTGATGGTGAGCTACCTTCTTAGAAACATAGAAAACAGGAGCAGGCTTAGGCCATTCAGCCCTTCAAGCCTGCTACATCATTCAATGTGATCATGGCCAATTGTTCAGCGCTGTTAATGTTCCCACTTTCTCCCTATATCCTTTAATCCCTTTCACCCTAAGAACGTATCTATCTGATGCTTGAAAGCATTCAATATTTTGGCCTCAACTACTTTCTGTGGCATAGAATTCTCTTGGCTTACCCCTCTCTGGGTCAAGAGATTTCTCCTCAGATCAGTCCCAAATGGCCTGTCCCATCAACTTAGACTGTGGCCCCTGGTTCTGGACTCTGAGAACATTTTTCCTGCAATTATTCTGTCCAATCCTGTTAGTGAGTATACCTGTTTGCTAATTGACCTAGCCTCACTTCACATGTCAGTCTTGCCTTGCCAGGAGTGGGCCTGGTACTGCTGCAGTCCACTTGCTCTAGATAGACCCACAATGCTGTTGGGGAGGGAGTTCCAACATTTTGACCCAGCAACCCTGAAGGAATGGCGAAATATTTCCAAGTCAGGATGGTGAGTGGCTCAGAGAGGAAATTGAAGGTGGTGGTGTTCCCATGTATCTGCTGCCCTGGTCCTTTGAGATGAAAGTGGTTGTGGGTTTGGAAGGCTCTTTCGAGGGCTCTTCTGTGAAATTCTGCAGTACATCTTGTAGGTGGTACACACTGCAGCTACTGAGCGTTGATGGTGGAGGGAGAGGTGGTGCCAATCAAGTAGACTGTTTTGTCCTGGACGGTGTCTTGAATTTTGTTGAATTGGACTCCTTTGTTCCTGTTCTTCTTTGCGCCACTTGGTGCATGTCATAGCTCGACATTTCCATCGATATGTATCCTGTGATAAATTTTCCAGAATTCGATGAAGCTCAAGTTCCTGCCCTATTTGTACTGGACAGTGAAACAGGAAGCAGAGAAACCATTCCTGTACGTTGTCTGGAGGCCCACAGTTTGAGTGTGCCAATAGCCAGGACTCCCTCTAGAAAGTGGAATGTAATTAGTTAACTGAGTGTTCGATGCCCAAGTTAGGACCCCATGTCAATCTCAGTGAACCAATGGGTGGGTGAGTGTCTTGTGTACCTTGCCATTGGTCAGTGATCCCTGGTGTGAAGTACAATGGCAAGAATGAATATTCAGATAGCCCACTCTTGGGCCTAGGTGTTTTTATTTTGTCCTTCTAGCCTCCACAGACCAACACTTGACCTGGTTTGTTGTGTGGTTTTAAGGTACACCGAAGAGTTTGGATTGAGGACAGACACTCATTGAGGAGAAGGCGGCAAGATCAAGAACTGTCGTTATTTTCACCTCTTGTCAAACTCTGTTCGTTGCACATTAGCACTATACAAAACCATCCATGGCAATCTGAAATATACCAGGCCTGAAGTCCATAAGACATAGGAGCAGAAATTAGGCCATTCAGCCCATCAAGTCTGTTCCACCCTTCAATCATGGCTGATAAGTTTTCTCAACCCCATTCTCCTGCTTTCTCCCCATAACCCTTGATCCCCTTTACAATCAAGAACCTATCTGTCTCCGTTACATTGTTAAGAGACTCCGAGCTATGTGTGTTTCCCTCTTCAAATCTATATCAAAGCCAGTTAGCTCCACCTACACTGTGCTATTTATACCATGTGGGAAGCAGCTCTATGACATCATTGCATGTTTACTCCAGGGTCCTTAAGCCCTAACACGGCTCTGGCCAATTGTGGGCCCTGGTGGGAATCCTTCTCCAGTGAAGACACCCAATTCTTGACCAGTTAAATCCAAGTAGTTACCCCACTTCAACTTGGGAGGCCCTGAGCCTTAGTTTTTGTCAGCTTGTGCCTAGCCCCAATGGAAATGGATAAGGGCGTTTCTCCCTTTGAGAAACATGTGAGCATTCCACACCAGGCAAGCAAGAATACCTTGACCTGAATAAAAGTGAAATACTTTGGATGCCGGTGATTTGAAATAAAAGCAGAAAATGCTGGAGAAACTCAGCAGGTCTGGCAGCATAGAACATAGAACAATACAGCATAGAACAGGCCCTTCGGCCCACGATGTTGTGCCAAACATTTGTCCTAGCTGAAGCACCAATCCATGTACCTATCCAATTGCCGCTTAAAGGTCACCAATGATTCTGACTCTGTCACTCCCACAGGCAGCGCATTCCATGCCTCCACCACTCTCTGGGTAAAGAACCTACCCCTGACATCCCCCCTATACCTTCCACCCTTCACCTTAAATTTAGGTCCCCTTGTAACACTCTGTTGTACCCGGGGAAAAGGTCTCTGTCTGCTCTATCTATTCCCCTGATCATCTTATAAACCTCTATCAAGTCACCCCTCATCCTTTGCCGTTCCAATGAGAAAAGGCCTAGCACTCTCAACCTATCCTCGTATGACCTATTCTCCATTCCAGGCAACATCCTGGTAAATCTCCTCTGCACCCTCTCCAAAGCGTCCACATCTTTCCTAAAGTGAGGCGACCAGAACTGCACACAGTACTCCAAATGTGGCCTAACCAAGGTCCTGTACAGCTGCAACATCATCTCACGACTCTTGAATTCAATCCCTCTGCTAATGAACGCTAATACACTATAGGCCTTCTTACAAGCTCTATCCACCTGAGTGGCAACTTTCAAAGAGCTATGAACATAGACCCCAAGATCCCTCTGCTCCTCCACCTTACTCAGAATCCTACCGTTAACCCTGTATTCCGCATTCTTATTTATCCTTCCAAAATGGACAACCTCACACTTGACAGGGTTGAACTCCATCTGCCACTCCTCAGCCCAGCTCTACATCATATCTAAGTCCCTTTGCAGCCGACAACAGCCCTCCTCACTATCCACAACTCCACCAATCTTCGTATCGTCTGCAAATTTACTGACCCACACTTCGACTCCCTCTTCCAAGTCATTAATAAAATTACAAACAGCAGAGGACCCAGAACTGATCCCTGCGGAACTCCACTTGTAACTGGGCTCCAGGCTGAATATTTACCATCTACCACCACTCTCTGACTTCGACCGGTTAGCCAGTTCTCTATCCAACTGGCCAAATTTCCTACTATCCCATGCCTCCTGACTTTTCACATAAGCCTACCATGGGGAACCTTATCAAATGCCTTACTAAATACCATGTACACTACATCCACTGCTCTACCCTCATCCACATGCTTGGTCACCTCCTCAAAGAATTCAATAAGACTTGTAAGGCAAGACCTACCCCTCACAAATCCGTGCTGGCTGTCCCTAAACAAGCAGTGTCTTTCCAGATATTCATAAATCCTATCCCTCAGTACCCTTTCCATTACTTTGCCTACCACCGAAGTAAGACTAACTGGCCTGTAATTCCCGGGGTTATCCCTATTCCCTTTTTTGAACAGGGGCACAACATTCGCCACTCTCCAGTCCCTTGGCACCACCCCCGTTGACAGTGAAGACAAAAAGATCATTGCCAACGGCTCTGCAATTTCCTCTCTTGCTTCCCACATAATCCTAGGATATATCCCGTCAGGCCCGGGGGACTTGTCTATCCTCAAGTTTTTCAAAATGCCCAACACATTTTCCTTCCTAACAAGTATTTCCTCTAGCTTACCAGTCCGTTTCATACTCTCCTCTTCAACAATACGGTCCCTCTCATTTGTAAATACTGAAGAAAAGTACTCATTCAAGACCTCTCCTATCTCTTCCGACTCAATGCACAGTCTCTGACTACTGTCCTTGATCGGACCTACCCTCGTTCTCGTCATTCTCATGTTTCTCACATACGCATAAAAGGCCTTGGTGTTATCCTTGATCCTACCCGCCAAAGATTTTTCATATCCTCTCTTAGCTCTCCTGATCCCTTTCTTCAGCTCCCTCCTGGCTATCCTGTATCCCTCCAAAGCTCTGTCTGAACCTTGTTTCCTCAGCCTTATGTAAGCCTCCTTCTTCCTCTTTACTAGATATTCAACCTCCCTCGTCAACCAAGGCTCCCTCACACGACCATCTCTTTCCTGCCTGACAGGTACATACATATCAAAGACACGTCGTATCTGTTCCTTGAAAAAGTTCCACCTTTCAATGACATCCTTCCCTGACAGCCTATGCTCCCAACTTATGTTCCTCAGATCCTGTCTTGCAGCATCGTATTTACCCTTCCCCCAATTGTAAAACCTACCCTGTTGCATGCACCTATCTCTCTCCATAACCAAGGTGAAAGTCACAGAATTGTGGTCACTATCACCAAAATGCTCACCCACTAACAAGCCCATCACTTGTCCCGGTTCATTACCAAGTACCAAATCCAACATGGCCTCCCCTCTGGTCGGACAATCTACATACTGAGTTAGAAAAGCTTCCTGGACACACTGCACAAACACCGCCCCATCCAATCTACTTGATCTAAAGAGCTTCCAATCAATATTTGGGAAGTTGAAATCGCCCATGACTACTACCCTGTGGCTTCTGCATCTTTCCAAAATCTGTTTCCCAATCTGTTTCTCCACATCTCTGCTGCTATTGGGGGGCCTATAGTAAACACCCAACAAGGTGACTGCTCCTTTCCTATTTCTGACTTCAGCCCATACTACCTCCAAAGGCAGATCCCCCTCAAACTGCCTTTCTGCAGCCGTTATACCATTTCTAATTAACAACGCCACCCCCCTTCTTTTTTACCACCCTCCCAATCTTACTGAAACATCTGTAACCAGGAACCTCCAACAATGTTTCCTGTCCCTCTTCTATCCACGTTTCTGTGATGGCCACAACATCGTAGTCCCAAGTACTGATCCACGCCTTAAGTTCACCCACCTTATTTCTGATACTCCTTGCGTTGAAGTATACACACTTGAACCCATCTCTGTGTCCGCAAGTATTCCCTGTCAGTGCTACCTTCTCCACAGCCTCCCTACATTCTTGGACATCCTGGCAAACAGCTAACCTACTTGCTGGACTACAAGTCCAGATCCCATCCCCCTGCCAAATTAGTTTAAACCCCCCGAAGAGTGCTAGCAAACCTACCTCCCAGGATATTGGTGCCCTTCTGGTTCAGGTGCAACCCGTCCTGCTTGTACAGGTCCCACCTTCCCCAGAATGCAGTCCAATTGTCCAAATACCTGAAGCCCTCCCTCCTACACCATCCTTGCAGCCATGTGTTCAACTGCATTCTCTCCCTATTCCTTGCCTCACTGTCACGTGGCACCGGCAACAACCCAGAGAAGACGACTCTGTCCGTCCTAGCTTTTAGCTTCCAGCCTAACTCCCTGAGCCCCTGAATGACCTCCCCACCCCTCTTCCTACCTATGTCGTTGGTGCCAATGTGCACCATGACTTCTGGCTGCACACCCTCCCCCTTAAGGATTCTGAAGACACGGTCCGAGACGTCTCGGACCCTGGCACCCTGGAGGCAACAAACCATCCGAGAGTCTCGCCCATGTCCACAGAACCGCCTGTCTGTCTCTCTAACTATAGAGTCTCCTATAACTAGCGCTGTCCTCCTCTCCCCCTTTCCCTTCTGAGCCTCAGAGCCGGACCTCGTGCCAGAGACCCGGTCACTGCAGCTTACTCCTGCTAGGCCGTCCCCCCCAACAGTATCCCAAGTGGTATACTTATTGTTGAGGGGAACGACCACAGGAGATCCCTGCACTGCCTGCTTCCTCCCCTTCCCACCTCTAACTGTTACCCAGCTACCTCTGTTCTCTGGTGTAACTATGTCCCTGTAACTTCCATCTATCACCCTCTCAGCCTCTCGAATAATTCTCAGTTCATCCAACTCCAGCTCCAGTTCCTTAATGCGGTCTGTGAGGAGCTGGAGCTGGCTGCACTTCCTGCAGGTGAAGTCGGCAGGAGTATCAGTGGTCACCCCTACCTCAAACATCCTGCAGGAGGAACATTCCACTGCCTGCACTGCCATAACTCTACACTTAGTCTCCAAATCAAGAACACCAAGTAGCTTACCTTTTTTTTAGGTTAGAGGAGGAGGGAGGGTGGGAGACACTACACATGTAGTGTCTCAGGCTCCTTCTCCACTCAAATAACAACTACTTACCTTCCCGACCAACTCTGCGCTCCGACTTCACTTCCGCCCAACTCCCGCCACTCTCTGCTGCAAACAGACCATTGGCGTCGAGGTAGGTTCTTAAATAACAATTAAACATCTGTGGAGAGAAAGAGAGATAGAGACAGAGTTAATGATTCAAGTTTCATATTACTCTTCTATGGAACCTGTTCTGTTTCTCTCTCCACAAAAGCTGCCATACCTGCTGAATTTCTCCAGAACTTTCTGCTTTCATTTAAGAACTTTACCCGTGTGGATTCCTCATTGCTTTGTATTTGGTGACAGCTTTATTTCGTGCATGTTTCAGATCTTGATTTAAAGAAAGATGATTTGTTGAATTATGCTCATTCTCATTTATTTCAGGGGATTAAATAAACAAGGATACCAGTGCAGACGTATGTTGTTCTCTATTTCCAAATTAATTCAAATTAAAATTTTGCTATAGCTCGCAAACTTCCAACAAATTAAGTCATTCATCTGTTTACCTTCCAGAGTGCAATGCTGCAATTCATAAGAAGTGCATTGATAAAATAATAGCCAAGTGTACTGGATCAGCAGTCAACAGCAGGGAGACCATTGTACGTATAGCAACCCTTGAACATAATGACTCTTTTCGAATATGTTGGTCAACAGAACTGCGAATCACAATGGCAGAGGGAGCTTGTTTGCGGATAGGTTTAAATTGTTAACTAGGATTATTTCCAGATAGCCACATCTATGAAAATATATAAAGCCACCATAGCCCCCTTGGGCTGCACTCTCAGAGAGAGGTGACCAGTATTAGTTGAACCTAAGGCTCACCATGCCTCAGGTGAGGGAAAGGCCTATCTCTTTGTCGGCAACGTAGAACAGCCCATCTTTCGTAGTTACACCAGCACCACTCCCCACATCTTACGCTGCTACATTGATGACTGCATCAGCGCCACTCGTGCTCCCACGAGGAGGTTGAGCAATTCATCAACTTCACCAACACATTCCACCCTGACCTTAAATTTACTTGGACCATCTCTGAAACCTCCCTTCCCCCCCCCAGGACCTCTCCAACTCGATCAATGATGACCGATTTGACACTGACATTTTTTACAAACCCACCGACTCCCACAGCTACCGGGATTACACCTCTTCCCACCCTACCTCTTGCAAAAATGCCATCCCGTACTCCCAACTCCTCCACCTCCGCTGTCTCTGCTCCCAGGAGGCCCAGTTCCACCGCAGAACACACCAGATGGCCTCCTCCTTTAAAGACCTCAATTTCCCCTCCCATGTGGTTGAAGATGCCTTCCAACACATCTCATCCACATCCTGCACCTCCGCCCTCAAACCTCACCCCTCCAACCGTAACAAGGACAGAACCCCCCCCCTGGTGCTCACTTTCCACCCTACCAATCTTTGCATAAACCACCTCGTCCGCTGACATTTCCACCACCTCCAAACGGACACCACCACCAGGGATATATTTCTCTCCCCACCCCTTTACGCTTTCCGCAAAGACCATTCCCTCCATGACTACTTGGTCAGGTCCATGTCCCCCAACAACCCACCCTCCCGTCCTGGCACCTTCCCCTGCCACCGCAGGAACTGCAAAACCTGTGCCCACACCTCCTCCCTCACCTCCATCCAAGGCCCTAAAGGAGCCTTCCACATCCATCAAAGTTTCATCTGCTCATTCACCAATGTCATTTATTGTATCTGTTGCTCCCGATGCGGTCTCCTCTACATTGGGGAGACTGGACTCCTCCTAGCGGAGCGCTTTAGGGAACATCCCTGGGACACCAACACCAATCAACCCCACCACCCTGTGGCCCAACATATCAACTCCCCCTCCCACTCAGCCGAGGATATGCAGATCCTTGGCCTCCTCCACCGTCACTCCCTCACCACCCGGCGCCTGGAGGATGAACACCTCAACTTCCACCTCGGAACACTTCAACCCCAGGGCATCAATGTGGACTTCATCAGTTTCCTCATTTCCCCTTCCCTCACCTTACCCCAATTCAAAACTTCCAGCTCAGCACCATCCTCATGACTTGTCCTCCCTGCCAATCTTCCTTCCCACCTGACCATTCCACCCTCCTCTCTGACCTATCACCTGCATCCCACCCCCATCCACCCATTGTACTCTTTGCTACCTTCTCCCCAGCGCCCCCCCCCCCCCCCCCACTCCCATTTATCTCTCCCCCCCAGAGGCTCCCTGCCTTCATTTCTGATGAACATCGATTCTCCTGCTCCTCGGATGCTGCCTGACCTGCTGTGCCTTTCCAGCACCACTCTAATCTAGACTCTGATTTCCAGCATCTGCAGTCCTCACTTTTGCCCCGAAAGGTCGAGAAGTCAAGTCCTTCAATGTGGCACGGTGGCTCAATGGTTAGCACCACTGCCTCACAGCGCCAGGGACCCGAGTTCGATTCCATCCTCTGGCGACTGTGTGGAGTTTACACATTCTCCCCGTGACTGCGTGGGTTTCCTCTGGCTGCTCCAGTTTCCTCCCACAGTCCAAAGATGGATTGGCCATGCTAAATTGCCCACCGTGTCCAGGGATGTATAGGCTAGGTGGGTTAGCCATGGGAAATGTGGGGTTGTGGGGTGGGTCTGGATGGGATGCTCTTTGGAGGATTGGTGCATACTCAATCGGCTAAATGGCCTCTTTCTGCACTATGACTTCATGGTAACCTCAGCCAGTACAGGAATTGAACCCACACTGTCAGCATCACTCACATCACAAACCTGCTGTGAGTTAACCAATCCCCATTGAAAATATATGCATCTTCAACAGCAAATCTGTGTAATACGCACTTCAGAATCATTCGTGTTTCCTCTTATCAATGCTGCACTTACTATCTGTGTAATTATCAATTTACTCTGCAATGATTCTCTTATATTCACCATATTGTTAGCTCAAGATCCATTTTCACATTCCTCAAACTGCTGCATTCCATTACATATTGTCCAGCGGATAGTTTGCTAAGTTAAACTCTCTGCAATGTTTGTGTGGTATTTTCCAATAGATAAGTGGAAGGTTTGAAAGGTTCAACTGACTCAAAAAGGTGGATTCCACAGATCGAAGATAAACTCAACTTTTCCTTGTAAAACATCACAAACAATTTTAAAATTTTCCATTAGCATAAACAAAATTTAGTTTCCTCTCACAAGGTATTGACATCAACATGAGAGCTAATTTTCTCAGAAGCTGATGGAGTGTAACCCTTAAAGTAGCCTTTGATTCTGTGATAAAACATCATATCTGCATCTTGCTGCTTCTGGCCAGTTAGTATCAGTATTGTATTCCATACTACGTGGACATATTTGAATGAGATTCACAATTCTTTCACGTTAAACTTTTCACTAACTAGCTGCAATCTCTTTTGCTCTCTAGTTTCACAAGGAACGGTTTAAAATAGATATGCCTCATCGATTTAAAGTCTACAACTACAAGAGCCCGACTTTCTGTGAGCACTGTGGGACCCTCCTATGGGGTCTGGCCAGGCAAGGTTTAAAGTGTGAGGGTAAGTACAGAATTAGCAGAAGCACAAGAGATCAAGCAACTATCACCCAAAATAGAAACCATTTCAAACATTGTCGCTTGCAGCTTCTAGCGGGCAACTTTAGAATGCTTTTTTGATCATCCGCATCTATTACTGGTGGCTCGGGTAGTTAGATTAGATTAGATTAGATTTCCTACAGTGCGGAAACAGGCCATTTGGCTCAACAAGTCCACACCGACCCTCCAAAGAGTAACTCACCCAGACCCATTTCCCTCTGATTAATGCACCTAACACTATGGGCAATTTAGGATGGCCAATTCACTGCTGCCTCACAACACAAGAGACCCAGGTTCGATTCCAGCCTCAGCCGATTGTCTGTGTGGAGTTTGCACATTCACTTCTTAGCTGCATGGGTTTGATCCAAGTGCTCCAGTTTGCTCCCACAGTCCAAAGATGTGCAGGTCAGGTGAATTGTTCATGCTAAGTTGCCCATAGTCTCCAGGGATGTGTAGGTTATGTGGATTAGCCATGGGAAATGCAGCGTTCCAGGGATAGAATAGGGTAAGCCTGGATGGGTTACTCTTTGAAGGGTTGGTGTGGACTTGTTGGGCCAAATGGTCTGTTTCCATACTGTAGAGATTCTATGATATTCTTTGAGACGTGCTTGAAAATCGAGTTAGCTAATTGTTTTTCTTTGTAGTTTCCCCCTGGTGTTTGCTGAAGTTTCATGAGAACTGAATAGTAGGCATAATGAAACCACCTCTCCGGGATGTCTTATTTTCATAGCTTTACCTTGGGGAGATATAGAGATCATTAAAGGGCAGTGGAAAGAAGCCTATTCAGATTACAACAGTGCAGATGAATAGAATTATGCCCACTGGAAAATATTTTCTCCCCACAAATTGCTAATTGGATAAATTATGCTCACTCTTCCCACATCAAAATTCTGTCTTATCCATGCTAAATTCCAGTTTCTGGAGGTTTAACAAAGTTTGTGTTCCAAAGTCCCAAGCACTGCTTGGTGGATACCATAAACAGTCCTTGAGAAACAGAGTGAATAACGTATCATTGGTCAGTATTAATCTGCATTTGTTTTCTCCTCTACCAGAATGTGCCATGAATGTTCATCACAAATGTCAGAACAAAGTAGCAAACCTGTGTGGAGTTAACCAGAAGATGATGGCTGAAGCCTTGGCTCAAATAGAGAGTGAACAACAGGTATGGAACATTCTTCAGCTACCATTTTGAGTCAAGCTTGAGAAGTGTTTTGTGTCACACAAAATAGCATGAAATCAAAAGGTCACCCAAGTCATATGATTAGTACCGGTCTTATTGTTCCACTGGGGACATGGTCATACCTCAGTCTGAGACGAAAGTTGTTTCCATGTGAAGAAAGTAAAAACAGTGTGAGTAACTTTGAGACGGAAATGAATGCTCAGCTCACATTGTTGTCTAGATCCTCCTTAAAACAAGTTAGACAACTCCAACCAGAACGGTATGAATTAATTTGCCCCGGGTCTCCCACATTACGAAGCAGTCAAATAAAAAAAAAACACAAGTGGAACCAGAGCAAAATAATACTAACCTAATTAGGACACAAGTTACAAAAGCTTTTGCAGGGTGGCACAGTGGCTGAATGGCTAGCACTGCTGCCTCACAGTGCCAGGGACCCAGATTCGATTCCCACCTTGAGTGACTGGTTGTGTGGAGTTTGCACATTCTCCCTGTGCCTGTGCGGGTTTGCTCCGGTTTCCTCCCACAGTCCAAAGCTGTGAATTGGCCATTCTAAATTGCCCACAGTGTTAGGTGCATTAGTCATGGGGAAATGGGTCTGGGTGGGTCAGTATGGAATTGTTGGGCAGAAGGGCCTGTTTCCACACTGTAGGGAATCTAATCTAAACAAAACATTACTATTTCTAATAAAAACAGAGATTGCTAAAAAGCCCAGCAGGACTGGCAGCATCCATGGGAAGAAATCAGAGTTAATCTTTCAGGTTCAGTGACCCTTCCTCAGAACTCGCTGGACCTGAAACATTAACTCTGATTTCTCTCCTCAGATGCTGCCAGACCTGCTGAGCTTATTCAGCAATTTCTGTTTTTCTTTCTGATTTACAGCATCCACAGTTCTTTCAGTTTTTATGTAACACTATTTCGAATCCTATTCAGCCCCTTGGGTTTACAATATTCCCCAAGTCTCTTGTAGATTTGCACAGATTTTCTTACTCTCTCTCTCCACTTTCTCTGTCTGTCTCTCCTTCCCCCTCTCCCCCCTCTTTCCCTCTCTCCCTCTCTTTCTCTCTTTCCCTCTCTCCGGATGGTCAGTGGGTCTCTGTCTTTTGCCATGCTGGTCTCTTCAGAAAATCCAAGAGGGTTCAGGAGAGATTGGCAGTTCAACTCTGTTTTTATACTTTTTGTATGGTTTTCTGGAACTTTCTATAGGTCTGACCAATCAGGAAGACACATTTAATCGTTTGAAACATTGTCAATCATTTAGATGGCTTGCTCCTGCTTCTTTCTGTAGGAGGCGCCAGTGTTGGGGCCCTCTTTTGTTTAGTGGATAGGTTGTTGGGGGTATGTCTGTCCAGGAAACCTGTTGCCTTTTACCTTATGCTAAATTCATTAGCACCTGACTGCTGTGTTTGCTCTGGGTATGGTGTGGGGCTTTTGTGATTTTAGGAGTTTTACCTGGCCAATGTACCCAGCATTCCTTGCTGTTTGGCCAAGTTAGCAATCCACCTGAGTTTTAGCAGCCAGGAAGTCAATATCTTTCACGTTGGTTTATCAAATACAGTTTCTTCACAATCCAAAAAGCTGTATCAGGCTGGTGTGTGCATGTAAACCTGGCTCATTTCATTGTTTTCTAAGAAATTTTATTTACATATTGCATGTCTTCTACCAAAAAGCTCCACTGCATGTTAAAGGTCCGCATTTGAGCTAGTTGAGACATGGCTGGGGGGGGTTATTGTGATTAACAATTGATTTGTTGGTACTTACATAATACCTTTCACATTGTCTGGATGTTCCACAACACTTTACAGCCAATAAAGTATATATGAAGTGACATCACTGGTGTCAGATATGGACTGCCACATTCAATGTGTGCACAATCTGTGATGATAATTGAGGGATAACTCCAGAAGAGTTATTTCTTCAGAAGAGTGATCTGGGATCTTCTTCCATCTTCCTGAGGTGGCAGGCAAGGTCTTAGTTCGAAAAGATGTCACCAACAGCAGTGCTGCACTCCATCAGCCCTGCCTGGCAGTGCCAACTGAGATTTCTGTGCTTTGGAGTGACGTCTGAATGTAGCCCTGTCCAAAATGGAGGTCTAATGTGCTGTTCATTGACTCTGTAAAGACAATGACTGCAGATGTTGGAAACCAGATTCTGGATTAGTGGTGCTGGAAGAGCACAGCAGTTCAAGCAGCATCCAAGGAGCTTCGAAATCAACGTTTCGGGCAAAAGCCCTTCATCAGGAATAAAGGCAGTGAGCCTGAAGCGTGGAGAGATAAGCTAGAGGACGGTGGGGGTGGGGAGAAAGTAGCATAGAGTACAATGGGTGAGTGGGGGAGGGAACGAAGGTGATAGGTCAAGGAGGAGAGGGTGGAGTGGATAGGTGGAAAAGGAGATAGGCAGGTAGGACAAGTCCGGACAAGTCATGGGGACAGTGCTGAGCTGGAAGTTTAGAACTAGGGTGAGGTGGGGGAAGGGGAAATGAGGAAACTGTTGAAGTCCACATTGATGCCTTGGGGTTGAAGTCTTCCGAGGCGGAAGATGAGGCGAAGATGGGGGTAGACAGGTTGAGGCGGTTAATGTCCCGACGGCAGTTGGAAATGAAGAGGTCGAGGGCAGGTAATAGGCCTGTGCGGGGTGTCCAGGTGGATGCAGTGTGTTGGAGGTGGGCAAAGGGGTCCTCGGGAGGTGGGCGGGAGTCCTGATTGTGAAAGTAAGCTCGGAGGTGAAGGCGACGGAAGAATTGTTCGACATCACGGCGTGTATTAAATTCATTGATGCGTGGACGGAGGGGGATGAAGGTGAGTCCTTTGCTGAGGACTGATCGTTCGTCCTTAGTGAGGGGGAGGCCTGGGGAGATGGTGAAAACTCGGCAGGGCTGGGAGCTGGGATCTGGTGTGGGTGTGGAGCTGGGAGTGGGAGCGGAACCTGTAACTGGAGTGGGTGTGATGGTGGGGGGAATGGGGGTGGAGTCATGAGCAGGGGTAGTGTTCCCCTTGGGGTTCTGGGGGGTGGGGATAGTGACAGTGGGGTCTATGCGGGGCATGTCAGCAGAATGCAGGTGAGTGGTGCTGGTGGGGGCGGAAGTGGTGGTGACCACGGCAGTAGGGATGGTGGAAGTCACTGAGCATGTGGCATCAGCGATGATGTGAAGGGCAGAAGTGATGTCAGGTGTGATGCATGAGGAATTGTGAGGGGTGGAAGTGGTTGTGGTAGTGGCCATGATGGGGGCAGAAGTGACATCATCAATCAGCGTGGGGGTGGCAGCTGCATCAGCCGCATGGCTAATGGTGGAATAGGTTCCGAGGCCAGGGGAATCTTCTGGAATGTTTGAGGAGCGCTGGTTATGGAGGTGGGTAGATAAAAGTTTGTTGTACTTACAGTTTTTGATGTTTGAGATGGAATTGAAATACTGTTTGTTGAGAGTATGAATTCTCCTGAGGATGTAGTACAGAGTGGGTCCTTTGCAATTCTGCGAGAGTGTGGCCCTCAGCTGAGGCAGGGCTGACTGTAGAGAGGTTAGGTGCCGGCGCATTGCTGCAAGCGTGGAGCGGAGGATCTTGAAGGAGAACTGTTGCTGGTGTTTTTGAATCTGTAGTCTGTACTGTTTGTCCTGTTCGGGTCCGAACTCTGCTGGTTTAAAGGTGGTCCGGAGTCCGTGTGGGATGAGTTGGTTACGGAGGCAGGCACTGAGGAAGCGAATGTGGCTGTGGAACTGAGTTCATTTCACAACATGGTTGAAGAGCTTCAGGGCAGAGGAAATGACCTGGGAGTTGCAGTGGGAGAGGGACTCCCTGAGATTCTTGTAGAGAGAGGAGGAAAACTTCTTCAAGGCAGGCATCCTTGCAAGAGGATTCACAGACTCTGCCAACCTTTCTGATGGGTCACGGGGCAGATAAGGGCCGAAGACAGAGGTGGGTGAGCACAAAGATTCACACCATCTCTCTGGTATGCTGGCACCTTGGGGTGGGTACTTGATGGGCCGAATAACCTTTTCTGCGCTATCTGAAACTATGAATCAGGGTGGGAGGGGCATCATTCCTGGAGGTGTGCTCAAAGACATAAGGTAGACCTGTTGATGAAAGACCAATGATCAGACAGCAGACAAATTTTCCAATTTGCCCCTCAGTCCTGTCTGTGGCTTCATAAATTAACCAGCAGGTAGGCTCCCATCAGCTGGCAAAGTGCCAGGCCTGCTCTGTAGGTAGGCTCTGAGACTTTTGAGACCTTCTGCCTGGCATCAGCTTCTGCCCCAGGCCTGTAAAAGGCCCTGGTCAGATCACGTTTGGAATATTGTGAGCAGTTTCAGGGCCCCGTATCTAAGGACAGATGTGCTGCAATTGGGGGGGTTTCAGAGGAGGTTTACAAGAATGATCCTGGAATGAAGGGCTTGTCACATGAGGAGCAGATGTGGACTCTGGGGCTGTACTCAATGTACTTTAAGAAGCATGTGGGAGGGTATCTTAGAGAATACTGAGAGCCCTGGATAGAGTGGATGTAGAGAAGATGTTTCCATGACTAAGAGAGACTAGGACCAGAGGGTACAGCCTCGGAGTGAATGGTTAACCCTTTAGAACTGAGATGAACAGGAATGCCAAATTGGCATGGTGACTCAGTGGTTAGCACTGCTGCCCCACAGCACCAGGGACCTAGGTTCAGTTCCAGCCTTGGGTGACTGTCTGTGTGGAGTTTGTAAATTCTCCCCTTGTCTGTGTGGGATTCCTCCGGTTGCTCTGGTTTCCTCCCACAGTCCAAAGGTGCAGGTCAGGTGGATTGGCCATGCTAAACTGCCCTTTAGTATCCAGGGGTGTGCAGGCCTGGTGTATTAGCCGAATTGCAGGGTTATGGGGATAGGATGGAGGCTGCTCTGGATCTAGATGCGATGTTCTTCAGCAGGTTAGTGCAGACTTGATGGGCCAAATGGCCACTTTTCACACTGTAGGGATTCAATGAAATTCTTCAGCCAAAGGTTGGTGAATCAGTGGAACCCATTGCTGTGGAGGCGAACTCATTGAGTGCACTTAAGACAGAGATAGGTAGGTTTTTGATTGATCAAGGAGAAAGTGAGAACTGCCCGAAACGTTGACTCTCCTACTCCTCAGATGCTGCCTGGCCTGCTGTGCTTTTCCACCATCCTTTTCAACTCTTGATTGATCAAGGGTTAAAGGGAGAATGAGGTTCAGAAACATATGAGCCATGATCAAATAGTGGGAATGATTCGATGGGCCAAATGGCCTAATTCTGCTCCTATATCTTATACAGCTTTGATGGCATACTTTGGAATGGCAGAAAATTGAACACGGAGATGCTGGGGAGTGAGCACAATGGGAGGCTTCTGATTACCATTAATGATCACACAGATGCTTGTGTGTTTAATTATCGTGTGAAACCTGAGGTTAAATAATGGTCTTGTAATGACTGCAGAATGCCAGTTATTATTCATCACCCACACTGTCATTCATGGAATAGTTTGGTTACCAGCTGGAAGCCCGCCTCACATCACTGATACCAGAGAATTATCTATTCGGCTGTCATTGTCGGGAACTGCAGAGAAAATAATTAACGGTTGATTCTGGTCCCAATCATTTATAATAACAATATTCATCAAAGACATTCATGCAGCTGCAGACTTTACAATTTTTTGAATTTTGCCATTCAAAAACCTCTCAATTTCATCTCCCTTTGGCCCATTGAGCCTGTACTGCCAAAAACATACGACTACCTACTCTAGTCCCACTTTCCACACGCTAGGCCCAAAGCCTGGAATGTTATGACATTTCAAGTGGTTCACCCAAGTACTGTGTAAAGGTGGTGAGGTTTCCCACCTCAATCCCCCTCCTAGGCACTGCATTCCAGACCCCCATCACACTCAATGGGGGGAGGGAATATTTTCCTTAAATCCCCTCTAAACTATCCTCCCTGAACATTCTTTCAGTTTTCTTGTCAGTCCTCTGAGGATAGGAGTTGGGAAGTTGTGTTGAGGTTGTACGGGACAGTGGTGAGGCCTCTTCTGGAATACTGAATCCACTTCTGGTCTCCCTGTTATTATTAAGCTGGAGAGGGTTCAGAAGAGATTTACTGTACCAGGATGTTGCTGGGAATAAAAGGTTTGAGTTATTAAGGAAGGCTGGATAGGCTGGGACTTTTTTCACTGGAGCATAGGAGGCTGAGAGGTGATCTGATATGAGTTTATAAAATAATGAGAGTTATGGGATAGAGTTAATGATAGTTGTCTTTTCCCTAAAATGGGGAATTTCAAGACTAGGGGACACATTGTTAAGGTGTGAGGAGAGAGATTTAAAAAGGACATAAGTGGCAAATTGTTTACATAGAAGGTGGTTCACGTGTGGAATGAACTTCCTAAGGTTGCGCATACAATGATCACATTTAAAAGACATTTGGAGAAGTACATGAATAGGAAAGGTGTGGAGGGATATGGGCCAGGAGCAGGCAATGGGACTAGTTTAGTTTGGGATTATGTTTGGCACGGACTGGTTGAACCAAACAGCCTGTTTCCATGCTGTCTGACTCTATGGTTGAAACCTGTACATATTTTAGGATATCCAGGGAAATTATGACTAATGCTGTGGACCAGTCCTGCAATCGACCTGGGTGAGCAGCTCTGAGCACCACATATTAGGAAGAATATTTTGACTTCAGAGTGAGTGTGGTGCAGCTTTACTTGGATAATTCTATGCTCAAAGAGTTAAATTATAGAAAGTATTCTATCTGGCTGCATCACAGCATGGAATGGTGACTGATCTTCCCATGACCACAGAGAGTTGTGAACACAGCCCAGTCCATCACAACCTTCCATCCACTGACTCCATCTGTACTTCCCGCTGCTTTGGGAAAGCGAACAACATTATCAGAGACCACACCCACCCTGGTTATACTCTCTTCACCCTCTTCCTTTGGACAGGAGATATACAAGTTAGAATACACACACAACAGGTTCAAGAACAGCTTCTTCCCTGCTATTATTAGGCTGATGAATGGACCTCACAAATTTTAAATTTAATGTTGATTGTGCTCTCTGTAGCCTCCTCTGCAGCCGTGACATTGTATTGCTCGCTCTGATCTATTACCCTTATGCACGGTGTATGGTGTAATCTCTCTGTACTGCCTGCAAAACAAAACTTTTCACTGTACCTAAGTACATATGACAACGATAAATCAAATCAAATTACAAGAAGTGATTGAAGAATCTGGACCATATTCCCTGTGATTCAGAAGGTTAAGGTGATTTGATCAAAGATTGTGAGACAGTCAGTGGAACAAAAGAGAGGGATCTATTTTAACAATTTGGACGGTAAGGTTTAATTGTCTAAAAGTTAGCACCAGACTTCTGAGCAATGAAGTTACGAATCACTTCTACACTGAGTGGCAGAGGTTTGGAACTCTGTTCAACAAGTTACTTTTGATCAGTCGGGGAGTCAAGGGTTACTGGGAACATTCAGGAAAAAGTGGACATGAGGAATGTCAGATCAGCCATGATCCGATTGAGTGGCGGAACAGGCTTGAGGTGTTGAATGGCCTACTCCTGTTCCTATTATAATCTAAATGGATATTTAATGCCAAACTAATTTTAATTTTAAAATTATACTTAAATTAGTCAACGGGTAAGGGGCAATCAAAAACAAAAATTGCTGGAAAATCGGATCGAGTGACCCTTCCCAGAACTGTATTGGAATTGTCACAGATGAGGCACAAACTTGTTGGATGGTAGAACAGGGCAGAAGGACTGAATGGCCTCCTCCTGTTCATCTAGGAGAAAGTGAGGACTGCACATGCTGGAGATCAATGTTGTGTGTGTGGTGCTGGAAAAGCACAGCAGGTCAGGCAGCATCCAAGCAGCAGGAGAATCAACGTTTCTAGCATCAGCCCTTATCAGGAATGCCTGACCTGCTGTGCTTTTCCAGCACCACATGAGTCAGCATGCTGTAGCACTGAGCAAACAACCAAAATTGAGTTTTTCACTGTGAGACTGGGAGTGCATGTGCTGGCCTGGGAGGGAGGAGGGGGAAGTCTGGGCACTTGGCTGAGTCTGGTACAGATGTACATTGTCAAAGCTCAGTAATATCAAAGACAATGCTGAAGATTAAAGCTGGGCAGTGTGGGCATTATCCAAAGTGACGCAGATCTTGAGCCCTCAGGGAGAGGTTTGCCCTTCCACTCTGATCTGCTGGCTGGTCAATGCTCAGAAAAGCCGCGCAGAGTTTCCAACTTGACTGGCTCAACAATCAGTCATTTGTTCCCAATCTCAAAATAAATGGCATAACATTGGCCCCACTAAATTGTCCACAGTGTGCAAAAGTGAGGATTGCAGATGCTGGAGATCAGAGTCTAGATTAGGGTGTACAAAGTTAAAAATCACACAACACCAGGTTATAGTCCATCAGGTTTAATTGGAAGCTCACTAGCTTTCGGAGCGACCCTCATTCATCAGGTGATTGTCAATTAAACCTGTTGGACTATAACCTAGTGTTGTGTGATTTTTAACTTTGTACACCCCAGTCCAACATCGGCATCTCCGAATCTAGATTAGAGTGGTGCTGGAAAAGCACAGCCGGTCAGGCAACATCCGAGGGGCAGAAAAATCAACATTTCGGGCAAAAGCCCTTTGTCAAGAAGGGCTTTTGCCCGAAACGTTGATTTTCCTGCTCCTCGCATGCTGTCTGACCTGCTGAACCTTTCCAGCATCACTCTAAACTAAATTGCCCACAGTGTCCAGGGATGTGCAGGAGAACTGGATTGGCCGTGGAAAATGCAGGGATAGGGTAGGAGGTGGGTCTGGGTTGGTGTGGACTCAAAGGGCTGAGTGGCCTGCTTGCACACTGTAAAGGTTCTCCAATAATCTTAAACTGAGCCTTAACCAAGACCCTGTCACCTCCTCTCCTCTCAGAAAGAAAAAGACTGAAAATTGTAAATGTGTGTTCACTAAATCGACCTTAATGTAAGTACAAGTGGAGTTATGGTTGAAAGGGTGGATGTGGGATAACACAGCAGGATGGGCCCCAAATTCTGTTGATGTTTGTCTTGACTGCTGATTTTGAAACATCCCATTTGTGCCCCTTTCAATCCAGGCCCGTAACTTGCGTGATCAAGTGGAAATAGGACGAGAAAGACCTGTTGAAATTAACCAGGGTGTTGTCAAAAAGCCGTCAGAAGGTGAACAGGCTGCTGTCTCTGCCAAGAAAGGTACTGTAACCCACTTCAACCGCTGTCTGTTTCATTGTGACGGTGCAGGATCTGTGCAATTTCTGAAAGACATCATCGACCTTATTTATTTAACTTGTCCAGGTCTGGGCTTTCAGCAGGTGCAGAGTATCCATTGTCACACTGTGCATCAGGAAGTAACACAAAGATTGTTCTCATGAGGACAAGCACATACAAGAAGCAAGTGCTATGCTGTTGGTTTATCTGGGACCACCACCTACCCTCCCTCCAGAGTCATAGACACAGCAAGTGAAGCATAAGACATAGGAGTGGAAGTAAGGCCATTCGGCCCATCGAGTCCACTCCGCCATTCAATCATGGCTGATGCGCATTTCAGCTCCACTTACCAGCGTTCTCCCCGTAGCCCTTAATTCCTCGAGACAACAAGAATCTATCAATCTCGGCCTTGAAGACATTTAGCGTCCCGGCTTCCACTGCACTCCGTGGCAATGAATTCCACAGGCCCACCACTCTCTGGCTGAAGAAATATCTCCGCATTTCTGTTCTGAAATGACCCCCTCTAATTCTAAGGCTTGGCCACGGGTCCTAGTCTCCTCGTCTAACGGAAACAATTTCCTAGCGTCCACCCTTTCCAAGCCATGTATTATTTTGTACGTCTCTATTAAGTCTCCCCTTAATCTTCTAAACTCCAATGAATACAATCCCAGTATCCTCAGCCGTTCCTCATATGCTAGACCTGTCATTCCAGGGATCATCCGTGTGAATCTCCGCTGGACACGTTCCAGTGCCAGTATGTCCTTCCTGAGGTGTGGGAACCAAAACTGGACACAGTACTCCAAATGGGGCCTAACCAGAGCTTTATAAAGTCTTAGTAGTACATCTCTGCTTTTATATTCCAACCCTCTTGAGATAAGAGACAACATTGCATTCGCTTTCTTAATCACGGACTCAACCTGCATGTTTACCTTTAGAGAATCCTCAACTAGCACTCCCAGATCCCTTTGTGCTTTGGCTTTATTAATTTTCTCACCATTTAGAAAGTAGTCCATGCTTTTATTCTTTTTGCCAAAGTGCAAGACCTCGCACTTGCTCACGTTAAATTCCATCAGCCATTTCCTGGACCACTCTCCCAACCTGTCTAGATCCTTCTGTAGCCTCCCCACTTCCTCAGTACTACCTGCCTGTCCATCTAACTTCGTATCATTGGCAAACTTCGCTAGAATGCCCCCGGTTCCCTCATCCAAATCATTAATATATAATGCGAACAGCTGTGGCCCCAGCACCGAACACTGCGGGACACCGCTCGTCACCGGCTGCCATTCTGAAAAAGAACCTTTTATCCCGACTCTCTGCCTTCTGTTATACAGCCAATCCTCAATCCATCCCAGCAGCTCACCTCGAACACCATGGGCCCTCACCTTGCTCAGCAGCCTCCCGTGTGGCACCTTATCAAAGGCCTTTTAAAAGTCTAGATAGACCACATCCACTGGGTTTCCCTGGTCTAACCTACTTGTTACCTCTTCAAAAAATTCCAACAGGTTTGTCAGGCATGACCTCCCTTTACTAAATCCATGTTGACTTGTTCTAATCAGACTCTGCTCTTCCAAGAATTTAGAAACCTCATCCTTAATGATGGATTCTAGAATTTTACCAACAACCGAGGTTAAGCTGATTGGCCTATAATTTTCCATCTTTTGCCTTGATCCTTTCTTGAACAAGGGGGTTACAACAGCGATCTTCCAATCATCCGGGACTTTCCCTGACTCCAGTGACTCTTGAAAGATCTCAACCAATGCCTCCGCTATTTCCTCAGCCACCTCTCTCAGAACTCTAGGGTGTATCCCATCGGGGCCAGGAGATTTATCAATTTTCAGACTTTTTAACTTTTCTAGCACTATCTCTTTCGTAATGGCAACCATACTCAACTCAGCCCTGTGACACCCTTTAATTTTTGGGATATTACTCATGTCTTCCACTGTGAAAACTGACGCAAAGTACTTGTTAAGTTCTCCTGCTATTTCCTTATCTCCCATCACTAGGCTTCCTGCATCAGTTTGAAGTGGCCCAATGTCTACTTTTGCCTGTCGTTCATTTCTTATGTACTGAAAGAAACTTTTACTATTATTTCTAATATTACTGGCTAGCCTTCCTTCATATTTGATCCTCTCATTTCTTATTACACTCTTTGTTATCCTCTGTTTGCTTTTGTATCCTTCCCAATCTTCTGATTTCCCACTGTTCTTAGCCACTTTATAGGATCTCTCTTTTTCTTTAATACATTTCCTGACTTCCTTTGTCAGCCAAGGTTGTCTAATCCCTCCCCGGTTAATCTTTCTTTTCTTGGGAATGAACCTCTGTACAGTGTCCTCAATTATACCTACAAGCAGGCAGGAAAAGCCATCTCAGACTGTTAGGCTCTGAGAAACAAGCTGGAGTTTCAGCCTCAGTCCAGGCACTGTGTCCTATACCCGACTCTGAACAAATGGTGAACCCTCTACAAATCTGCACTACCATCTGACAAAAGCTTTAAATGCCATGAAAATGTACTGTGCTATTCATCACCAATATGAATAGTGATCCCAAGGCAGGTGGATATTACCCTGGAGAGTCAGCAGGTCTGGCAGTATCTGTGGAGAGGGCACAGAGTTAACTTTGAGTCAGAGAGTAATCGAGCTGTACAGCATGGAACAGACCCTTCGGTCCAACTCGTCCATGCCAACCAGATATCCTAAACTAATTTATTCCCTTTGCCAGAATTTGGCTCATATCCCTCTTAAACCCTTCCTCTCCATATATCCATCCAGATGCCTTTTAAATGTTGTAATTGTACCACCCTCCACCACTTCCTCTGGCAGCTCATTCCATACATGACCACCCTCTGCATGAAACAATTGCCCCTTGGGTCCCTTTTAAAATCTTTCCCCTCTCACCTTACACCTATGCTCTCTAGCTTTGGACTCCCCTAACTTGGGGAAAAAACCTTGTCTATTTATCCTATCCATGCCCCTCATGATTTTATAAACCTCTGTAAGGTCACCCTTCAGCCTCCGACACTCCAGGGAAAATAGGCCCAGTCTTTTCATCCTCTCCCTATAGCTCAAACCCCGCAACCCCAGCAGTATCCTTGTAGATCTTCTTTGAACCCTTTCAAGTTTAACAACATGTTTCAGGAGACCGGAATTGAATAAGGTATTCCAAAAATGGCCTAACCAGTGACTCTTCCTCAGCCCTGCAGAGTTTCTCCAGCAATCTTTGTTTTTGTCTCAAATCTGTAGCACCAACAAATCTGTGTTTTATTTTAATGCTCTGGGGTTGTTGGTTCAAATCCCATCATGGTGGATGGTGGAATTTTAAATTCAATTAATAAAGTTAGAATACAAAATTGACTTAGTAATGATGACCATGAAACTTTATCAGTTGTTCTAAAAACCTATGTTTACTAGAGTCCCTTAGGGAAAGAAATCTGCTGTCCCCTCCTGGTCTGGTCTATATGTAACTCCAGGCCAATAGAAATGTAACTGGCTCTTAACTTCCCCCTGAAATGACCCATTCTCAGTTCAAGGGTCATTAGGGACTAATCTATCCCGTGGCACCATTTCCTGTGCAAGAGTAAAGACAATAACTGAGACAGAAGCATAAATAAGACAAAATATAAAGTAATGATTTGGTCGGGAGATTGGAACAAAATATTAATGGAGACACAGCAGTGGGAGATTAGATTACTTACAGCGTGGAAACAGGCCCTTCAGCCCAACAACTCCACACCGACCCTCTGAAGAGAAACCCACCCAAGCCCATTCCCCTACACCTAACACTACGGGCAACTTAGCCAGGCCAATTCACCTAGCCTGCACATCTTTGGACTGTGGTAGGAAACCGGAGCACCCAGAGAAAACCCACACAGACACGGGGAGAATGTGCAAACTCCACACAGACAGTTGCCCAAGGCAGGAATTGAACCCGGGTCCCTGGTGCTGTGAGGCAGCAGTGCTAACCACTGATCCACCGTGATATTTAGGAAGGTGATTAAAGAGTTCAGGTAAAACAGAAAAGATGAAATTACGTGACATCATTAACACATAATGGACTAGTAGTGAATGTGGACCAAGTTTCCATTTTTTTTACTGACTTGGAAACTACTGCTAAGCTTGTTCATTTCAAGCCCAGTAAAGCAGGAAACGAGTCACCATAACACCTTTGACCAACTGGGGCTCAGGACCTGAAGGAGAAGGAATATTGGGAGTAGTGAGGAGTCAGCTCTGAGCCTTATCCATGCCATAGCTAAAGAAGAGATACACCCGACAGCTTGACTTTGAGGCATCAGCAAATCCATCCAGCATGGAACGTCATGGAAGATTAAGAGATAGGATATAATTAAAATGGAAACACAATGTTCCCTCAAGTTTTATTAGCTGTGGGTGGTGAGCTTGTTAAGACATGAAATAGACGAGGAAGAGGATTGTATAATGTGAAGACGACACTGTGCAGAGTGAAAGGTAGCAGGCAGAATGCACACATAGAGAACTGGAGGGCTCTCCTGGCCGAGTGGTAGTGTCCTTATCTCTAGGCAAGAAGATCCAGGTTCAAGTTGACATGTCTGAATAGGATAATTTAAATATCTATACAGAGGACAGTAAGAGGGGGCATCTTCTCTGGAACCATAAGGGTCAAGGTTAGAGTGGTGCTGGAAAAGCACAGCAGGTCAAGCAGCATCCGAGGAACAGGAAAAATTGGTGTTTCGGGCAAAAGCCCTTCTCCATCCTGATGTAGGGCATTTACCCGAAACATCGATTTTCCTGCTCCTCAGATGCTGCCTGACCTGCTGTGCTTTTCCAGCACCACTCTAATCTTGACTCTGATCTCCAGCATCTGCAGTACCCACTTCTGTGAGATTGATTGGAACCCTAAGGGACCAAGTTCCATATGATCTGATATAGCTCTTTTTGTGCATGCTCAGTAGCTATTCTTAGAGTAAAGGTATAGTTCACCCTTTACTCCACAAAGGTAACAAAAGTATACTTGAGAAGGTTAAGAATAAAGTTTTTAAAATACAACAAATAGGAAAGCAAAGAAATAAATGGGGCTCTAACAGAGTAGAAAGAGAAGCTGTATTGTACAGATACACTATCAACACATGGAAAGTGGAGATAAGGAGAAGTTTCCTAAGGCTAAACTCAGAGGTAGTGATAGTGAGATTAGACGAATATTGAATAATTATTATGCCATGCATTTCTCAGAGTCTAACAAAGCCTGCCAAGCCAGCAACGCCCTCATCCCAGAAATGAATCAAGAAGATTCAGACTTCTCCAGTGTGACCAAGCTTCTCCAGCTGTAGTACATGTTATTAACAGCCTCAAACTCTTCAGGGTCTTCCCCCACCACCCCCATCCCCTTCCCCACTCCTCCTCCTCCTCCAAAGGCTGCACAAACCTGTAACTTTCTATAAAGATATAAGCTCTCAGTTAAGGCTCTCATGGTTGTGCCCATACCTCTGGGCCAGGTGACCTGAGTTCAAATCTCACCTGCTCCAGAGATGTGAATGGGCTGATTAAAAAGTATGCAGCAGATTCAAGTCTTCAAAGATCACAGAATACCAGAGTGCTTATGTTTTAAATGCACCTTGATGCAAGCTGTCTCAAAGATCAGCTACTGGAAAGGCTCATTTTTTTGTTCTGAGTGTGGGTGCTCATAAGATTTGCAACAGGACAAATGATGAAGAGTCATCTACAATCAAAATGTTAGCTTGCCTTCTGTCCACAGATGCTGCCTGACCCTCTGTGATCTCCAGCATTTGTTGTTGTCAGTACAGATTCCAGCCTCTGCAGTAATTTGCTGTTTGGTTTTTGAGCTTCTTTGTTTCACATTATCAGTTGTGAACCTGAAGCGAGTGAGGGGACAGGACAGGAACTGGCAACTGTTGCCCTGTTTGATGTTTCCTTTTCTTGGGTGATGGATGTGACCTAGCTCAGAGCTCCCTTTCCCTCACTCTCTTTTTCCACCACCCAGCATCCCAAGTGGCCACTTTAGGAACAGCAAATCAATGAAATAAAGATTTGCATTTATATACTGACCACTTTACAACACCTCTTGCCTCAGTGTATGTTGACTTATTTTAAAATGATATATGACACTACACCAGGTTATAGCCCAACAGTCCAACACCGGTTCCACCTCATCATATTTGGAAATAAGTAGACAAGCAGAGGGCTGGAAGAACACAGCAAGCCAGGCAACATCAGAAGGTGGGGCAGTCAACATTTCAGGTGTAACCCTTCTTCAGGCCTGGGGCTGGGTGTGGGGGGAGCTGCAGATAAAGGGGGTGGCAGGAGCAGGGTGGTGAGGTGGGGATAGGTGAAAAAAGGTAAAAGGTACAGTCTGGTTGGTCGTGGGAGGAATGAATCCAGTAGGAAATTGAGCGGCCGTCTTTTAATCAAGGAAACAGAGCCAACATTCATGCAGAGCAGAATCCCAGCAAGTAAAACAACAATCGTAACAAGAACAACTGATATTTGTATGGCACCTTTAAATATCATGTCTCATTGTGCTTCACATAGAGTCATAGAGACATACAGCATGGAAACAGACCCTTCAGTCCAACCCGTCCAGATATCCCAACCCAATCTAGTCCCACCTGCCAGCACCCGGTCCATATCCCTCCAAACTCCTCTAGGGGATCTCTAAACTTCACAGATGTATATTCCTGATGAAAGGCTTTTGCCCAAAACGTCGATTTTTCTGCTACTCGGATGCTAGCTGACCTGCTGTGCTTTTACAGCACCACTCTAATCTGGTCTCTGAACTACACACACAAATGGTCTCTTAATATTTCTGATTTATACCCAAACAAATTCTTCCAACATTGAATTACTGCCATCTTTAATTAACCACCACCTTTTCCTAGCTCTCTGTCATTTCAATCTGTCAAATATTTCGACATTCAGGTCTCAAGTTTGGTCAACTTTCAACTGTGCCTCTGTAATTTCTAGCCAATCAAATGGTTACGATCCCAGCCAATATTGCTCCTGGGAAAAATCAAATCCTAGAATGAAATCCAGCTTGATAAATAAAAACAAAACAGAAATGATTTCAGGACACAAAGCTGTAGATTTAGTTTTAATAATAAAACTGAAATTTATTACACAGAAGATAGAAAAGTAAAATAAAACAAACCAAGCTAAATATAACTGAAAGAGTTCAAAGCATACTACAAAACTAAATCCCAACTTCTCTGCAACACCATCCGTGGAATATAAAACAAAATATGAGACTGAGGCTCAAAAGATCAGCTGATCAAAAGCTCAGTCAACAACTTACGCTTTAGTAAGCTTCTTAAAGCAGGACGAGAGAGGAAGGTTTACGGTAGGAATTTCAGAGATTAGGGTCCAGGTAGCTGATGGTGCGACCTCCATTGGCCATGTTCAAAGATCAGAATCAAAGGAATGCAAAATCTCCAGGGGGGAAGGAGGTGATGATTATGGGGCTGGAGAAGATTAGATAGATATTAACAGGGAGCCAATGTATGGAATGTGGATGGGTACATGCAAAGACATGGGCAGCAGAGTTTTGGATGGCCTCAAGTTGTATTTGGAGATAACAGTTGCGGGAGATGTGTTCTTCAGACTCATTATTTTTCAGGATCATAGAAAAACAGAAACATATATGATAGGAGCTGGTGTAGGCCATTCAGCCCCATGAGCCCGCTCCCCCATTCAATATGGTTGTGGCTGATCATCGAGCTCAACACCCTAATCCTGCCCTCCACCCACCCCCCACCCCCCCCACTACCACCCTGCCGCCGTATCCATTGAACCCTTTAGCTACATGCTGTGCTATAACATGTGTTTCATCAACATGAATTCACTGTAACCCAATTGACGAATTGGAGATGCTGTTTCTTAAGCACAAATTTTTTAAATGTGTGTTGGCTGCAATGCGATTACATCGCCAACACTTTAAGTGCTGTTTCTAAAGCATGACTTCTCTATAACGCAGTGTTACAGAAGAACTGACAGTACATTCTTCGTAAAAACACACAATGTGTTGGCTTCAACCACTTTCTGTGGTAAAGGTTTCCACAGGCTCCCCACTCTCTGGGCGAAGAAATTTCTCCTTATCTTAAACGTAAAGATTTATCCCTTATCGGTAAACTATAATCCCTCGTTCTGGACTCCCCCATCATCAGGAACAGCTTTTCTTCATCTAAATTATTGAGACCTGTTAGAATTTTATAGGTTTCTATGAGATCCCCCCTCATTCTTCGAAACTCCAGTGAATACAATCCTCACTGAGTCAGTCTCTCCTCATACAGCAGTCCTGCCATCCCAGAAATTCAAATAAGGAAGCAGTCTTCCAGGTTTGGCCTCACCAGTGCCCTGCATAATTGTAGCAAAGTCTCCTTGTTCCTGCACTCGAGTCCTCTCGTTATGAAGGCCAACACGCAGTTTGCCTTCTTTTATGGCTTGCTGCACTTACATGCTTACTTGCCATCAGTAGTGTGTGAGAACACCAAATACCATGGGGAAGGGCATGGGGAGGGGGGGAATATTGTGCCACATCTGATGGACAGCATCTCAATAAGATGGTGGTTTGTCAGGACTGCACTGAAATTTCTGTATGAACCATGATTTATTGCAACGCACATAGAGACATAGAGTTGTAGAGCACAGTCACAGACCATTCAGTCCAACTTGTCTGTGCCAGCCAGATATCCTAAATTAATCCAGTCTTATTGACCAGCCTTTGGCCCTTATCCCGCTAAACCCTTCCTATTCATATACCCATCCAGATGCCTTTTAAATGTTGCAATTGTTCTAGCCTCCACCACTTCCTCTGGCAGCTTATTCCATACACACACCACCCTCTGGGCAAAACAGTTGCCTCTTAGGTCCCTTTTAAATCTTTCCCCTCTCGCTTTATATCTATGCCCTGTAGTTTTAGACTCCCCTACACTGGGGAAAAGACCTTGGCCACTTACCCTATCCATGCCCCTTATAAACCTCTAAGATCAGCAGTAGGTCATTTAGCCCTTGAGTCAGTTCTACCACTCTAGTTAATCTGTCTTCCATCCATACAATGATATCATGGTGTCTTTTCCCAACATAAGTTATATCCTGTGAAAGGTAAACTCATGCTATGATTAGGGCCAGTTTGATAACGAGGAAGGTGATAACGCTTCTTCGATTCACCATTGAAATGCATTTCCCTGCAAGTTCCTGAGTGTTCCTCCTTCCGATCTCCAGAGGTGCAAGGAATCAGCTGGGAAACTCCAATTGAAGAGGAAGACTCATCGTCCGACTCTCCCACCTATGAGGAACCCCCCCGAATCGACCAGCGCAGGTTCACAGTTGACGACTTTGTCCTTCACAAAATGCTCGGAAAAGGGAGTTTTGGCAAGGTGAGCAAAGTGCAGCTCTGTCGTTGGCGCAGTGCTGGGGGAGGGGAATCCCCACCTCGAAGCAATCTCTCAGGTTGGCCTGAAAGGCACAAACATTCGAGAGAATCGGAACAAGATGAGTCCACATGGCTGCTCAGACATGCCATGCCAAAGTCCACCACTCCCACCCAACAAAGAAGGGAGTATGTGTCATGGTAATGTCACCAGATGGTAATCCAGAGCCCTGGAAATGTTCTGGAAATATGGGTTCAACTCCCACTTGGGCTGATTGGTGACATTTGAATTCAATAACAAAAATTTGGAATTGAATTCTAGTCTAATTTAACCATTGTCAATTATCACAAAAAAACCATCTGGTTCACTAATATCCTTTAGGGAAGGAAATCTGCCATCCTTATCTGGTCTGGCCTACATGTGACTCTAGGCCTCAGCTACATGGTTGACTCTTAACTATGCCCTAGGCAATTAGAGATGGGTAATATAAATGTTGGCCTAGCCAGTGACACCCACATCCCACAAGCGAGCAAAATATACTGCCTGATAATGTGGCAAGCAAAGCTGAATCTCACCAAGCCTCCTGAGACAGCACCTTCCAAACTGGTCATTTCCGCCATCTCAAAGGACAAGGGCAGCAGATACATGGGAACACCCTCCAAACTCCGCATTATCCTGATTTGGAAGTGTCTCAATGTTCTTCATTGTCACTGGGTCAAATTCCTGGAGCTCCCTCTCTAAAAGCAGAGTGGGGTGTACCTATAAACCAAAGAAACAGACAGTTGTTTGAGAAGGCAGCCCATTACCACCTTCCCCAGTACAATTAGGGCCAGACAGTCATTACTGCCCCAACCTCCAAGTGCCCATAACCCTTGTGTGAGCGTTTCAAAAACTCATAATGCACATTCCGGCTCCAGACCGTCTGTCTTATAAAATAATGAATGTGAAGAACAGGGTTAGAATTTTCATGGGGTTCTTTCAATTAATTGACATTCCAGGGAAACATTTGAGACAATCAGAAAATCAAGGTAAAAGTTTTCAGTTAAAATCCCATTGGAATCCTAGTGATTTAGCTTCAACAAAATACCTTCATGGTCACTCAAAATTTGAAGTAAATGTACTTGTGTGTTTCTGACAATTCCCCTGTTATTTTACTAAAGTCATTAACACACATTAAGTAACTGGAGTTCTGCTTTTGCTAAAACAGCAAACATGGGAAAAGATGTTTCACAGTGTCATGCCAAAGCAGACACACTGTGCAGACTGATTTGCCCTGAGCAGTATCACACTGCAGTGTATATTATTTTACACTTGAACATTGAGTAATTGTTATTTGTGAGCTGCCCTATGTAAATCCATGTGACTAGAAAATATTCTATGATATCTTGTTTCTTTAGGTTGGTATATTGATGTGAGTATTTTGCTCCTAATAACTTTACCCCTTTTAAGAATCTGAAACTCTTGTAATATTTGAACAGCATTTGGATATTCATTTGCATTGCCAAAGCCTGCAGAGCTATAGGCCAAGAACTGGAAGAAGGGATTAGTGTATACAGATCTTTGTTGATCAGTGCAGACACCATGGGCCAAATAGCCTCCTCCTGTGGAGCAAACATCTGTGTACCAAGATCGTGTCGAAAATATTGAATGCAGGAAAGCTTCCGTGATGTCCAGAAGTTAGTAAAACACCACCAAACAGTGAGACATCCTGAAGCTGTGGGGAGGTTTTGGTAATGTCATGGAAATATACAGCACAGAAATAGACCCTTCACTCCAACTCGTCCAAGCCAACCAGATATCCTAAATTCATCTAGTCCCATTTGCCAGCACTTGGCCATTATCCCTCTAAACCCTTCCTATTCATATAACCATCCTGATGCCTATTAAATGTTGTAATTGTACCAGCCTCCAACACTTCCTCTGGCAGCTCATTCCATACACCGCATCACCGTCTGTTTGAAATATTGCCCCTTAGGTCCGTTTTACCCTCTCACCCTGAAACTATGCCCTCTAGTTTTGGACTCCCCCCACCCCCGTAGTTCCAACAAACTCTTTTTTTTATTAACACATTAATGTACAGAATGCAAATCTTTACATTATGATATGGTTCCTCCATTCCTCCCTTCCCAGAGTCTACATGGCTCATGACTATTGATTTCAGAACTACAGGAGATAATGGTAAGACCATAAGGCATAGGAGTGTAAGGCTGTTTGGCCCATCGAGTCCACTCCACCATTTCATCATGGCTGATGGGCATTTCAAAACCACTTACCTGCACTCTCCACGTATCCCATAATTCCTTGCGAGATCAAGAATTTATCAATCTCTGCCTTGAAGACATTTAACATTCCACCCTCCACTGAGCTCCGTGGCAATGAATTCCACAGACCCACCACTCTCTGGCTGAAGAAATGTCTCCTCATTTCATCATAAATTGACCCCCTCTAATTCTAAGGCTGTGCCCACAGGACCTAGTATCCCCGCCTGACGGAAACAACTTCCCAGCATCCACCCCTTCCAAGCCATGCATTATCTTGTAAGTTTCTATTAGATCTCCCCTCAACCTCCTAAATGCTAATGAATGCAATCCTAGGATCCTCAGCTGTTCATTGTATGTTAGGCCAACCATTCCAGGGATCATCCATGTGAATCTCCACTGGACATGCTCCAGTGCCAGTATATCCTTCCAGAGGTTTGGGGCCCAAAATTGGGCACAGAATTCGAAATGGGGCCTAACTAGACCTTTATAAAGTGGCATATCGCTGCTTTTGCATTCCAACCCTCTTGAGATAAATGACGATATTACATTTGCTTTCTTAACCATGAACTCAACTGCAAGTCAACTTTTACAGAATCTTGGACTAGCATTCCCATATCCCTTTGTACTTTGGCTTTATGAATTTACTCACCGTTTAGAAAATACTCCATGCCTGTGTTCTTTTTTCCAAAGTGCAAGACCTCACATTTACTCATGTTGAATTTCATCAGCCATTTCTTGGACCACTCTCCTAAACTGTCTAAATCTTTCTGCAGCCTCCCCACCTCCTCAGAACTACCTGCCTGTCCGCCTAACTTCATATCATTAGCAAACTTCACCAGAATGTCCCCAGTCCCCTCATCCAGATCATTATAAAGTGAACAGCTGCAGGACACCACTTGTCACTAGCTGCCATTCCGAAAAAGAACCTTTTATCCCAACTCTCTGCCTTCTGTCAGACAGCCAATCCTCAATCCATGCCAACAACTCACCTCAAACACCATGGGCCCTCACCTTACTCAGCAGCCTCCCGTGAGGCCTTTTGGAAGTCTAAGTAGATAACATCCACTGGGTTTCCCTGGTCTAACCTACTTGTTACCTATTCAAAGAATTCTAACAGGTTTGTCAGGCACGACCTCCCCTTACTAAATCCATGCTGACTTGTTCTAATCCAACCCTGCACTTCCAAGAATTTAGAAATCTCATCCTTAATGATGGATTCTAGAATTTTACCTACAACTGAGGTTAGGCTCATCGGACTATAATTTTCCATCTTTTGTCTTGTGCTAATGTCCCAGTAATAGTAATCCAGAGGTTCAGGCTTAATTCTCTGGGGGCAACCCCACCCCCAGGAAAAACATTGTGCCCATTTACCCTATCCATGCCCCTCACGATTTTATAAACCCCTATAAGGTCACCCGTCAGCCTCTGATGCTCCAAGGCAAATAGTCCAGACGTTCAGCCTCTCCCTGTGTCTCAAAACCTCCAACTCTGGCAACAGCCTTGTAAATCTTTTCTGAATCCTTTGATCTTTTCTATAGCAGGGAGTCCAATATTGCGTTCAATTCTGGTCTAGTAATCCCATGACCCAAATCAATGTCCTGGGGAGAAAGGTTTGAGCCCCACCATGACAGATGGTGAAATCTGAACTGAGTAAAATCTGAAATTCAATGCTGGCCTAATGGTGCCTGTGCAACTCGTATTGATTTTTCCTAAAAATCAAACTGGTTTTTGGGAAGGAAATCTACCATCCTTACCTGGTCTGGTGTACATGTGACTGCAGAGCCCCAGCAATGTGGTTGACTCTTTACTGCCCCCTGGAATGGCCCAATAAGCCATTCAGTTCAGGGCGAGTCAGGGATGGACAACAAACACTGGCCTTGTCAATGAAGCCTATATTCCATGAAAGAGAAACGAAATGCTGGAACATCAATTTGAGATCCTTCATCAGAAGAATTATGGTGAGGAGTTAGGCAGACAATGTGGATACTTTTCCATTCTTCCAAATACTTTGCCTGATGTCTATTTCTTGCATTTTCTCCTTTTTATTCCAGTTGCCTGAACTTTCTTTGTAAAAGAAAACAAACGTTAGTGCTGCATCCCATTGCATTCATTTTCAGAAAGTTTCTACTTGGTGACAATCTGTGGATCAATGTGATAGACTGATACATAGGCCTTGGTTCAAACAATCCAGGACGATAGCGACAATTGGAAAACAATTCAAATTAATTTTATGAATCTTATCAGATCTGCTAAAGCAAGGGATGAGTAAAAGTAACTCCTGCAGTCCCAGGTCATAATGGGATGGCATTTTGTGGAAGTAAACATTCTTATTTATCATTTTTTCCAACTATCAGTTGTACTCCATGAATGGGGATGGACCGTTCCACCTTAGTAACAGCTTCTCTCCTTTTCCTATCTCCTCCTCTCCAGGTCTTCCTTGCAGAGCTAAAGGACAAGAATCAGTTCTTTGCCATTAAAGCGTTGAAGAAGGATGTGGTGCTGATGGACGATGATGTGGAATGCACTATGGTTGAGAAACGGGTACTCTCTCTTGCCTGGGAACATCCATTTCTCACTCACCTCTACTGTACGTTCCAAACCAAGGTAAGCTTTTTTTTAAAGTTTTCAATCCTTTCGTTTTTATTCATTTTTGCAAGTAATCTGCAATTATTGAACATGTTTCACCATGTTTGGTTAGCGCAGCTAGGCACGATATAACATATTGGTTCAGTCACTCACACTGTTTTGGAGTTCACCTCCTTTCATAGTGCCATGTTACAGATTCCCAACCAAGGCACATCCTTTTTCCTTCCTGATAGAGAGGATGGTTAACCAAGCTTCATCTCTCCCTGGCACACTTCCTTAGGTGTTAGGATAGCTTTTGGTTTCAGCTGCCTCTGTGGATTGCACTGACACCATCAGTATAATCCTACACTTAGTCATCCTATGCAGTGATTCCACTGCTATGAAGTCTGTATACCTGGGCTCTGCCCTGCACTGTAGGCACTGTCTCTCAGGTTGGACTGCCCAACCCTGAGCCTGCTATATCTCTGCCTTATTGGAGAGTGACTATTGTCTCACTCTCAGAAGTTTGAAAGAGAAAGTGAGGACTGCAGATGCTGGAGAGTCAGAGTTGAAAAGTCTGGGCTGAAGGAGGGCATATGCCTGATTCTCCTGTTCCTCAGATGCTGCCTGACCTGCCATGCTTTTTCCAGCACCACACTTTTTGACTCTCAGAAGTTCCAAACAACTCTTTTTTTTTAAACTAACACACTAATGTACAGAATGCAAACTTTTACATTGTGATCTCTTCATATGGTTCCTCCATCCCTCTCTTCTCAGCATCTACATGGCATGTGATTCTTGATTTCAGAACTACAGGGGATGGTGGTATAGTGATAATGCCACAGTAATAGTAATGTAGATGTTCAGGCTTAATTCTCTGGGGGGAAGGGCTCAATCTCACTATGGTTAGATGGTGGAATTTAAGTTCAATTAATAAAATTTTGAATTCAATGCTAATCTCAGTTTACTTGAATGGTGACTATTGCTCATCATAAAAACACATCTGGTTCACTAATGTCCTTCAGGCCTACATATGACTTCAAACCTGCAGCAATGTGGTTGTCTCTTAACAATCCCATGAAATCCAGGGCAGCACAGTAGCTCAGTGGTTATCATTACTGCCTCACAGCACCAGGGACCCAGGTTTGATTCCAGCCTCGGGCAACTGCCTATGTGGAGTTTGTATATTCTCCCCGTATCTGCGTGGGTTTCCTCCAGGTGCTCTGTATTCCTCCCGCAACCCAAAGATGTGCAGGTTAGGAGAATTGGCCATGCTACATTGCCCATAGTGTTCAGGGATGTATTGGTTAGGTGCATTAGTCAGGGGTACATGTAAAGTAATAGGGTAGGGGAACAGGTCTGGGTGGATTATTTTTCGGAGGGTTAGTGTCGATTTGTTGGGATAAATAGCTTGTTCCACGCTGTAAGGATTCTATAAAAGGCTCAGCAAACCTTCAGTTCAAGGGCAATTAGGGATAGGCAGCAAATCCTGACCTTGCCAGCTATACCTGAATCCTGTGAAAGAAGAAGGTGATCACATCAGTAACCAATGCATTTCCATAATACTACCTGCTCACGTTGTCTGGCTGAAATTGGTGATAAAGTCCCTGATTCAGAAGCAATGAAAACAAGTAAATGACAAAAGAAATTATTGATTATACTTGTGCTGTGCTAATAAGTCAAGTGATTAATTTACAGGTAGCTTCAGTGAGAATGATGATGGTTTAACATCATTAACCATGGAGCGCATCCCTTACAGTGTTTTATTTCCAACCCATTATAACATCCTTGTGTACAGGAATAAATGATTGTGTTTAATTGGATGTGTTCATACCTCCTGTGTATTGGGGAGTTAAACATGATGGCCAAATCACATACTGAGTTCTTCCAACCAGTTGCACATTATAAACTGTGAACTTGAAAATGGTCTTTAAATTACAAATTAATCTCATGCTGATTTGGATAGAATGGTTTTGTGTGTGATTAATTAAAAAGAAATGTGTGTCATGAAGAAACAAAGTCAACTAACTTTCCTGGCAAACATTGTGAATAGTGGTTATGGACATCACTACTAAACTAGATAGATAGATAGATTCCCTACAGCGTGGAAACAAGCCCTTCAGCCCAACAAGTCCACACCGACCCTCCGAAGAGAAACCCACCCCACTATATTTACCCCTGACTAATCCACCTAACACTACAGGCAATTCAGCATGGCCAATTCACCTAACCTGCACATCTTTGGACTGTGGGAGGAAACCGGAGCACCCAAAGGAAACCCACACCAACACAGGGAGAATGTGGAAACTCCACACAGACAGTTGCCCAAGGCTGGAATTGAACCATTTGTCCCTGGCATTGTGAGGCGGCAGTGCTAGCCACTGAGCCACCATGCTGTCCATCCAAATTAGGTTAGAGTGGTGCTGGAAAAGCACAGCAGGTCAGGCAGTATCCAAGGAGCTGGTCTTTCACAATCTGTGTATCAGGAAGAATGGTCTTGAGTTTATTTTCTCTATCCATTAAGGATTATATATCTCAATTGGTTTTATCTCAAGCATTTAATCTTGAAGCCAAGTAGTCCTGTTTTATTTAAATATGTGTAAGAGGAATCCCAATTGTCACAAATCTCTCAAAGGGGTCACTGGTTTACTTTGTACATAATGCCATTCCTTGGCGTTATTGTCAACTCTGATGGTGTCATTCAAAAGTCCATGTTCAGTGCCCTTGAGTTAATATTATATAATATCAGAAGATGAGATTTTTAACCAGAGAAGATAAGATTTTTAACCAGAGTCTAGATTAGAGTGGTGCTGGAAAAGCACAGCTGGTCAGGCAACATCTAAGGAACAGGAAAATTGATGTTTTGGGCAAAAGCCCTTCATCAGGATTGAAATTCATTCCTGATGAAGGGCTTTCACCCAAAATGTTGATTTTCCTGCTCCTCAGATGCTGCCTGATCAGCTGTGCTTTTCCAGCACCACTCTGATCTAGACTCTGGTTTCCAGCATCTGCAGTCCTCACTTTTGCCCTAACCAGACAATATAAACACTGACCTAATACATGTTACTTATCCTTGAATCCTTATCCTGCCCTTAATCAAACATCCGGCAATGTTCTTATCCCTGATATATATCAAAACCTGGATAGAGTGGACATGCAGAAGATGATTCCACTCGTAGGAGAGACTAGGACACCAGGGCACAGCCTCGGAGTGAAGGGACATTCTTTAGAACTGAGAAGGGGAAGAGAGCAGAGAGTGGTGACTCTGTGGAACTCATTGCTACAGAGCGCTGTTGAGGCCAGATCATTGGGTATCTAAGACAGAGATAGGTTCTTCATTGATAAAGAGATCAAGGGTGACATGGAGAAGGCAGGGAATGGGGTTGAGAAACATCAGCCGTGATCAAATTGTGAGCAAACTTGATGGGCCGAATGGCCTAATACTGCTCCGATTGTATATAGGTCTATGGTCTTACACCCAATTCAGTGTGACCAAGTGAGCTGGGGTGTGAAATGGGATGTAGACAGGGTTCAGAGCAAGTTGTTTTCTTTAACCTTTGATGGAATGTCTCTTGCTGGGCCTGCATTTGTTGGACATCCCTAATTGCCCTTGAATTGAGTGACTTGCTCAGCCATTGCAGAGGGCAGTTAGGAGTCATCCACATTGTTATGGTCTGGAGTCACATATGGGCCAGACTGGGCACAGACAGCATTATTGATCTGGATGGATATTTGTATCAATCATTGATGGCTGTTATGGCTACCACTTTTGAGATTGGTTTTCGATTCCAGACTATTCTAGTCTCTGAATTTCAATTTCACTAGTTGTCATGTCCCCAGGAAACAATAGCTATCTACAGCCCTACTGACAGTAATCTTACAGCCCTATGTATAAAACTCAGTTTTGATTGCTTCCAGAAAGCTGTATATTGAGGTTAAACTATCATGCGAAGCAACTCAGTGGTTAGCACTGCAGCCTCACAGTACCAGGGTCCCAGGTTCAATACCAGCCTTGGCTGACTGTCTGTGTGGAGTTTGCACATTCTCCCCATGTCTGCATGGGTTTGCTCCGGATGTGCAGGTCAGGTGAATTGGCCATGCTAAATTGCCCATAGTGTTAGGTGCATTAGTCAGAGGGAAATGGTTCTGGGTGGGTTACTCTTCGGAAAGTTGGGTTGGGCTGAAGGGCCAATTTCCACACTGTAGGGAATCTAATCTAAACTCACGTAGCCAATTTTGAATTGTGGCTCAAATCCAATTTTAGCCCCATTGAGTCTAATATAGAGCAATGTTGTGTCTTTGGTTAACTGTGTGGTGAATGTAAAATGTGGGAATGCTCAATAGAGACAGGATTGATGGTAAAATCTGAGGGAGTCCCTATTTTCCCAGCCCCTCACAGCCATTGGGCTGGGATATCTGTCTTCTTTGCCAGTCACAGCACACACCCAAGAAAGCAGAAGAACGCGATATATCTTAGAATGGCAAAGGGTAATAGCATCAGTATTAAGTTGTGTCTTACCATTAGTAATCAAACACTGGAGTTTGGATAATGGCTTTTCTCGTTCTTTGATATCTTTCACACGTATAAACAATTATTCAGCAATACAGCCCCTCCCTCAAGCTCAAACCCTCCAATCCTGACAACATCCTTGTAAATCTTGTCTGAACCCTTTCAAGATTCACAACATCATTCCTATAGCAGGGACAGCAGAAGAGGTAGCAGATTAAGCTCCGGGCATTACATTTCAAGTTGAGTGCCCCACGCTATCTGATACTTAAGTTAGAGAAAAATAAGCCTGTAAGTCTATCAGATCTTGGAGATCCTGCCTCAGGTCACTCTTGAGAGCTGCCAAACTGCTTATCTGTCTCTGATTATTCTTTGCTCAAGTAGAAGTAGCCAAAATAAGTCAAGGGACAGAGCAATCCTCTGGTCATTATACTTACAGCCTGAGAGATCTTTTAGTTCTATATGATCTAACACAAAAGCCATATCTGTGGCTTTGGTTATTCCAAAGTTCCAGAATGTGTAACTAACTATACAAGTTAGATTCCTGAATAATTCCCATCCTCATATACAAAGTATTCAATAAAATAGTACGCTGTGGCAACTTCATAATGATAAACCTCTACTCATACATTCATAGAGTCATACAGCACTCATCCATGCCGACCATGTTCCCAAAGTAAACGAGTCCCACTTGCCTGCATTTGGCCCATATCCCTCCAAACCTTTCCTATTCATGTACTTATCCAACTGTCTTTTAAATATTGTAACAATACCCACATCCACTACTTCCTCTGGCAGTTCATTCCACACACAAACCACTCTCTGTGTAAAAAAAAAAGTTGCACCTCATGTCCTTTTTAAATCTTTCTCCCCTCACCTTAAAAATATGTCCCTGATTTTGAACTCCCCCACCCTAGGAAAAAGGCCCTTGCTATTCAAGTTATCAACACCCCTCATGATCTTTGTAAACTTCTATAAGGTCATCCCTCAACCTGCTGCCCTCCAGTGAGATAAGTCCCAGCCTATAGAACCATTTTGTAACAGAATAACGCTGTTTACTTGAATAAATATTATTAAAAAGCTGAATAATACAAAACCTTTAGTTAGTCAAAGTGCAGCGGTGACTGAAGCAGGGTTACTTACTCTCTCACACCAATGGTTTCTATGAGCTATTTCTAAATAACCAGATCAGAGATGTTATGACACACTCCTCTGCAGTAGTTGCCACTTGAACACAGGTCTCCTAGCTCAGAGGCTAGGATGCTACCATTGTGCCACAAGAAGCCTTAAAGATTTCAATGTAACTTTCCAGTCTCTTCTCAAATCTGTCTGTTCAGAGTCTCTACTACACAACCTTGAAGCAGGTGGGACTTGACCTTGGCTTCCTGGTTCAGAGGTAGGGACACTACCACTGCACAACAAGACCCCCTAAGGCACTATTTTTATACTATGTTCATCCATATTAAAGCTGCTTTAGCAAAGAATACTCCCTTATAGCTTCGGTAATCTTTGTCTGCGAATACATTTTCTGTCTTCGGAGACTAAATTACTTACTGCTAAACACAAATCCAGTAAAAGATTTTGTTTTGCTGCCTGGAAGCACCATGTATTATTCATTAGTTTTATATATTGCACCTTATTTATGAGAGAATCAAAGCTTTATACCAGTACAGCAGCCTGGACAGAGCATCTCCAAGCATGGAACAGTGTAACATTTTGCACCAACTCAGTTATCAAAAGGAATGACAGGAAACTTCTAGCTTTAGTGAATGAATTTCTAAAAGAAATGTGGTGAAGTGTGGCATAAAAGAGTACTGCACAGAATAAGAGCTGATATTCTTATCAATGTGGAGAGGGGATTTGTTAGCTAAGAGAGAAAAATCTTAACTCATCCACATTGGCAGGAATAAGGGAAAAGGAGAATTTGTTTTGACAAGAGAGACACTTTGGAACTCTGCGATACACCATTCAGTGAATAACAAAACGTCAGGATACTGGTTCAGCAAGTGACTGGGAATTCAAATTAAATGTTGCCCTTCGTTGCAAAGGGAAGGGAGAGAAAAGTCAGGAAGCATTGTTAAAGCTGAACAGTACCTGAGTGAGACTGCATCTCAGATTTGGTCTTCTTCCTTAAGGACGTTGAGAGAGAAGGTTCACTCACTGATTCCTGGGATGAGGACAGTTTCTAAAGAGGAAGCGTTGAGCAGATTGAACCCATTGTACTCACTGGAGGAATGAGAGATTACCTCATGGAAATACACAAAATTTTGAGGGGACTTGACAGCTTAGATGTTGAGAGGATATTTCCTCTCATGGGGAAATCTATAACTAAGGACACTCTTTAAAAATGAGAGGAATTCTCTTTCTCTGATGGTGGTCAGACTTTGGAATGACCTTCCACTGAGAGTATCAGAGTAAAATAACTCCACAAAGGCCGGTATCCCATCACCAAGTCACCCCTTTATTTACCCGTGGAGAATCCTTGACACTGATCCAGCTTCCGGAGTGAACAGGATTTCTGACACTGTTTATATACCAGATAATCAGCCCCAATCAGGGAAATCCTATTCTATAAAGTCCACCGAGCTGACCTGGTATCACTACATGGAGCCTGGGTTTTCTTTTTGAATTCATTCATTCACAGGATGTGGGTGTCACTGGCAAGGCCAGCATTTATTGCCACTAGAGAAGGTTGGGGTGGTGAGCTGTGTCTTGAACTGCTGCAGTCCCATATACTGTCGGCAAGCCCACAATGCCTTTAGGAAGGCTCTAGAGTTTTTTTTTATTAAATTCAACTTTCAACATCAACCATGAAAGGATTTGAACCCAGGTCCCCAGAACATTAGCTGGGTCTCTAGATTATTCGTCCATCAACAATACCACCTGGCCAACACCTCCCAATTGTTTGCTGTGGGCTGGGCCACCTGAGATTCCCAAAAGATTCACCGTGCATACCGCGAAAGTTCTGCACACGCTCATTTTGTGACATGCCCTGCAGTAAAAAACATGGCAACACCCAAATAATCACAATCAATAAGAGCAAACAGGATGGAATGATGTCACTGGCAGTACTGGCAGGAGCTCTGTGCATGTGCAGGTGGTGCTGTTTACTGCTAGTGTTTGTGGGTGTCATCAGACATTCACTTTCATATCTGTGACATTGAGATTAACAGAGGATTGTGGGGGTCGGGTGTTGCTCAGGCAAGAATGTAGAGTTGAGGCTAAAGTCAGATCGGCCATGATTTTATTGAATGGTAGTGATTGAGGGGCTGAATGGCCTACCTCTGCACTGGTGATGATCTCAGGAATGGGCTTTGGCGGCATTTGATTGTCTATATTCTAACCACCATCCAGAACGTGTGGAGAGCTATCTTGCTGACAATGGGGTGGCTTGCTAGGCCATTTCAGAGGAAAATCCCATTGCTATGGGCTAGGTGCAGACAGAATAAGGATGGCAACCTTCTTTCTATAAATGGCGACAGTGAATGGGAATTTTAACTCTAACTGGTAGTCTCAAATTCACTGATACCACCTTTTAACTCCGGAGTTTTAAACTACCACTTCAAGATTTGAATGCCAGTAATCCAACCCTGTGGTTACCAGTCCACTAATAAAACTATGATGTTTTTCTTAAAAACCTCCTCCTCTGCTTTTGGTTGCACTTCAGTCCCACGGTCCTGATCTTCGGGCACCCGGTACGGAGGAGGGAGGGCAGGTCTGAAGACCTCCTCGTGGGTCTGCTCCTGGGCCTGGCCAAACTGGTCCTCAACAGGTCCAGGCAGCGGGCCGTGGAGGGGTCGTTAGGGCCGACTGCCTGCCCCTCTTCCGGGGTTACATTAGAGCCCGGGTGTCCTTGGAGAAGGAGCACGCGGTCTCCACCAACACCCTGGAGTTGTTCAGGGAGAGGTGGGCGCTACAGGGAGTGGAGTGCATTATTTCCCCCTCCAACTCTATTTTGATTTAATTCCTGCCCTCCCCTTCACTGTTTGATCACACAGCATTGCCCTTTGATGTGAAGGGCAGTGCTTGTCACTGGCCACTCGGGTGTTTCCTTTCTTCCTGGTGGTGGAAATTTGAATAAAGATTCGCACACCTTGTGTCTTTCACTGTGTCTCACACCTATACACGCATAACATGGGTGCTGGGGAAAAATAAGCACTACCGCAGTTAGGCGGTAGTGTGGGGGTAGAAAAAAAAAGAATAGCAATGTCAGACATCTCCTTTAAAAAAAACTATGATGCTACCACAGTCAGTAACTCCGTAGCGATACAAGAACAGTGATGTAGGATGGTGCACAATATAGGGGTTCGTAATAGAGTCATGGAGAGTTTAGAACGTGGAAAGAGATCCTGCTGCCCATTGTGTCTGCACTGGTTAGCAAATATCCATCTATTCTCAACACATTTTCCAGCACTCCATCCATAGCCTATGGAGTTTCAAGTGTTCATCTAACTATTTCTTCAATATCTTGAGGGACCCTGCCTCTACCATTGTTTAACACAGTCAATTCCAGATACTCACTCTCTGGGTGAAAAAAAAGTTTCCTCAAATCCCGTCTAAATCTCCTGTGCCGTGCTTTCAAACTGTTCCCCTTGATTACTGACCCCTCTATTACGGGAAAGAAATTAATCCTCATCTATGTCCCTTATAGTTAAAAATCACACAACATCAGGTTATAGTCCAAAGGTTTATTTGAAAAGACAAGCTTTCAGAGCTCAACTCCTTCGTCAGGTAGACTAGTTAATTTCCTGGTGAATCTCCTGTGCACCCTCACATCGTTACTTTGGTGTGGCAGCCACAGTACCTGACTACAGCTCCACAATAATCTCAAGCAAACACAGAAATAGCTGGAGAAACTCAGCAAGTCTGGCAGCATCTGAGGAGAGGGAAATAGTTAATGTTTTGAGTCTGATATGACTTTTCTTCATTAGATTAGATTACTTACAGTGTGGAAACAGGCCCTTTGGCCCAACAAGTCCTCTGAAGAGCAACCCACCCAGACCCATTCACCTCACACTCCGGGCAATTTAGCACGGTCAATTCACCTGACCTGCACATTTTTGGACAGTGGGGGGAAACCAGAGCACCCGGAGGAAACCCGCACAAGCACGGGGAGAATGTGCAACCTCCACACAGACAGTTGCCAAAGGCAGGAATTGAACCCAGGTCTCTGGCACTGTAAGGCAGCAGTGCTAGCCATTGTGCCACTGTATCACCCATGAACTCGAGTTGCTTTCCTTCCAAAGGACAGAAATCCCCATTCCCTGAAGGGGATTAATGAACCAGATGGGTTTTACCCCCAATAGTCAGCAATGGCTTTATCATCATCATTAAACGCTTAGTTCCAGATTTTTTTTAATTGAATTCAAATTCCACCATCCACATAATGGGATTTGAACTCCAGCCCCAGAATGATACCTGAGCCTCTCAGTTCACAGTCTTCTAGCAATAATACCAGAGGTCCTCACCTCCACTAGGTGAGAGTTTATACTACACTTGAACTGATTCTAGTCAATATACAACTGATTCAGCATGGCAGATCTGACCAACTCTCATTGTTAGAATAGGATTTGATATTGAGCTTGTTCAAATCCAAGTTGACTTCCATTTTATGACAGAGTAATCTTCCTGTTCAATTTTGTGGCAGTTTTTTTATCTGGTTTCCTGATGTTTGTCTGTGGAACTATACACTGATCTTCCCTATTTCTGCTTGGTACAGGAGAACCTGTTCTTTGTCATGGAATACCTGAATGGCGGTGACCTAATGTTTCACATTCAGAATTGCCAAAAGTTTGATGCACCAAGGGCAACGTAAGTGGACTTTTTTCTACAGAAGCTTTATTTAATTGTCTAGGTAACAATTTGGCAGCATTCACCACTCCTAGAGTGTATAACATTACTGTAACATTACAGTGGAAAATAGTAGAAAAGAAAAGTAACACCAAATATGGTCTGTACCTTAGTGTGCATCTTCAAAACTTTCTAAAGTTGAAAGATGTTCCATCCAACAAAGACATTTCTTCTCTGATGCCCAGAAGGTGATAAGGACTGGGTAAAATTCTTTATATCAAAATTTCTTTGTGCTGTTGTGAATAGATCAGAAGAGTTGTAAATATGATTTAATGCTCTTTGGATCTTTTTAGCCTTTCATAAGAATCATGACAGAGTTTTCTTTAGTTGCTGTTCATTCTGTGCTCCAGGCACTGGATTTGACCTGTTGAATTTCAAACCAATTTCTCTCCATCATTATCAATAATAAGAAAATCAACCCATCTCTGCCTCTTGGAAACGTGAAATATTTCTGTTTATAAATTATCCTTAATGGAAAAATGTTCCTTCTGGGAGTACATTTAAGGAGACTTGAGAAAGTCAGAGTAAACATCGCTTTCTCACCACTATGACCTAGATTCAAAAGTTCTTTTAATCCTGTATAGGAAAGAGTTGAGAAGCTCATTGTACAATGCAGTGTGGTCAAGACTGAAACATATGATGCATTTAGACAATTTCAATTCATATAGAACATTACAAATTTTGCATTTAATGACAATCTCTAACAGAGAGTGCGTGTCATGATTTGGAGGTGCCTGTGTTGGACTGGGGTGTACAAAGCTAAAAATCACACAGCATCAGGTTATAGTCCAACGGGTTTAAGTGGAAGCACTAGCTTTCGGAGCACTGCTCCTTCAGGTGGTTGTGGAGGACACAATTGTAAGACACAGAATTTATAGCAAAAGTTTATAGTGTGATGTAACTGAAATTATACATTGAAAATACCTTGATTGTTTGTTGAGTCTTTCAGCTGTTCCAAAACCATGATAGTTTCACTTCTTTCTTATATAAATCACAAAACTTTTTTTTTAAAAGTTACATTCTCAGGTTAACTGTAACAATTGGTGTTAGCCAGACAATATGTTGTGGGAGTGTGTGTGGGATGTCTGGAACGATGCTTTATTGATCTGCATAGAGGTGCTGTCCTGACTAATGTTTGGGAGACTTTGTGGGGACTGCATAGAGGGAGATATTCTGAAGGAGGGTCACTGAATTTGAAACGTTAACTGCTGTGTCTCCACAGACCTGCTGAATTTCTCCAACAATGTCTGTCTTTGTTAGAGAGAGCTATGCTCCTTGTCAAATTACATCTAATCAATACAGATTAGGATCAGCTTTCAGAATTAGATTTTTTAAAACTTTAACCTATTTTCCTAATCAACTTGTTCAGGGATGTTATGACACACCCTCTGGAGCAGGTGGGACTTGAATTTGGATCTCTAAGTCCAGGGATAGGGTCACTACCTCCACACCACAAGAAGGGTCCCCTAGATATCCTTCTGTTTCCTAATGTTAAATAATGTTAAATAGCTTCTGCCTTAAATCTACAATCAAATCAATAAATTGCAAATATCAATAAAAACTGAGATCACAGCTCTTATTTAGATTTGTCTTTTTGCTGCAGCTTTTTGTTAATAGATTGATTGAAGGTGCTTCATGAATGGTTTGCTAAAAAGGCAGGTCTAAAGCATGGAAAAGGACTGGACAGATGGAAAGTTCTGCAGATGAGCCAACATAGACATGGCTGAATGCCATCCTGTAATTACCTGATGAGGGCACAGGATGATTATTTGGATATAAATAGTCTGTAAGAGTGTGAGTGAGAAGCAGGAGGTTGGTACAAGACTCATTTGAAGGGCCAGCATGGACTCAATGGGCTGAATGGCCTCCCTCTGCAGCATGACAGTTCTGCGATGAAGGTACACAGTAGGTCAGCCTGCATTTGGACCATTGTCATGCTCCCTTTCAATTTGACTCCTCCTTTCTCCATAGTCTACATCCAGCCTCACATCAGTGTCTCATGCCCAGTTTCGTAAATTCCTGAAAAAGTATGAATTTGCTGTAGGGAATCAGGAATTTCCGAGTTCCAAGTCTCCCATGTTCATTGTTGATTCAGTTTGCATTAAAAGCACACTCTACAATATTCACCTGTTTAACAAATTTCTGTGATATTCCTCTAGAAAATGTAATAATATATAGTTCAGACTTTCTTTGGTACTTGGGAACAAATGTACTCCATAGCACTCCCCACTATGGGGGCAAAATTAGAACTTTTAAAGTTTGATAAGTAGCCACTTGCTCTGTAGGTCTGACCACCTGAGAAATGTATTTGCAGCTGTTAGACACTGCGGTGTATATGTGCTTTTAATTTCATCGGTCCTCACTATAATCGTGGGCTTCCCATATGACCCATAGCTCAGTTCCTTTAATAGTTGTTAAACAAAGACAAGCTGGTATAGTGAGAAAAAAAAAGCCTCTGAACACTGTGTGACGGGAGAGGAATGAAATTAACCCGTTGTGAGCCATATAAGGGGCATGGATAGGATAAATAGACAAGGTCTTTTCCTTGCAGTGTGGGAGTCCAGAACTAGAGGTCTTAGGTTGAGGATGAGAGAGCAAAAATATAAAAAGGACCTAAGGGGCAACTTTTTCACACAGAGGGTGATGCGTATGTGGAATGAGCTGCCAGAAGAAGTGATAGAGGCTGGTATAACTGCAACATTTAAAAAGCATCTGGCTGGGTATATGAATAGGAAGGGTTTGGAGGGATATGGGCCGGGTGCTGGCAGGTGGACTAGAATGGGTTGGGATATCTGGTCAGCATGGACGGGTTGGACCGAATGGTCTGTTTTCATGCTGTACATCTCTATGACTCTATATACAAAGCTTTTTAATTGATAAAAATAAGTATCCCATTTAATTTCCTTTACTGAAGCTCAATAACTAAATGTAACTGAATATCTTCAAGTCCCTTTTTACAACCAGGATCATACTTGGTTTTAGTCCTTGCTTTTCTAAATATAACTTTGCATTGTGGTATCTCTCTCGCTTTGTAACTCTCTTGCCTCTGGCACCAAAGGTTGAATCTCTGTCCAGCACTCGAGCGCAAAATTGGAGGCTGACACAGCAGTGCAGAACTGAGGCAGTGCTGCACTGTCAGAAATGCTGCCTTGCAAATGAGATGTTAAACTGAGGGCCCATTCTGCCGTGTTTTCCTGAGGTGCATTTCTTTAGCGCCTTTCATAGCTTTAGGAACCTTCCTGAACCCTTCTTACAACTCGGACAGAACTTTTCAAGGGCAGTCACTTGATATCATGCAGCATTAATGCAGGAGCCAAATTGTATACAAAGCGTTCCAAAACACACAACCCATGTTGGCGATTTAATTCATTTTTTGGCAATGATTGAGGGACAGATACTAATCAGGTCTCTAATCTTTCTTTGGAATTGTGCCAGGGGATTTTTGCATTTGAGGAGGGTCTCAGCTTAATGTTTCATCCAAAGGAATCACTCCCAACTGTGCAGCACTCCCGTTGTACTGCAAAGTACATAGATTTTGTGGTTAGGTCCCCACCATGGGAACCCACAGACTTGCAACACAGAAACAAGCATGATACCAATTAAACCAGGGTGAACATTGTGACAGAGGTCTCCAGTGCTTGAAGGAAGAACACAACTTCAGAAAAACAGTACAGTCACAAAGCAAGCTAAACTCCATTAAAAAAGGGGCGAGCACAAGGGATAACAGCAAGTTTGAGATGAGGTGATCGCAGAACAATATGCACTTATCTGAACCAGACTCAAAATATTAACTGAAGAAGGGCTTATGCCCGAAACGTCGATTCTCCTGCTCCTCGGATGCTGCCTGACCTGCTGAGCTTTTCCAGCACCACACTTTTCAATTCAAAATATTAACTGTGTTTTTCTCACCACAGATGCTGCCAGACTTGCTGAGTTTCTCTGGTCTACTTCATTTTTCTTTCAGATTGCCAACATCCGCAGTATTTTGCTTTTATTAGTCACTTTTTTTGGTTACTCATAAACTTTCTCATGTTCCATTTCAGGTTTTATGCTGCAGAAATCATTTGTGGTCTCCAGTTTCTTCACGCCAAGGGCATTATTTACAGGTATGTGAGGCACAAAGATGCTGCCGGAGATCCTCTTGTTTTGATTTATAGATTAAATATGTTGATTGAAAATGTCTTCAACTGACCCAAATTGAGCGACCTGCATTTGTGGGCAAACATTACTTCCCTTTGTCCGTGAAGGTTTAATCCCCTTTTAAAGAAACTGATTAACTTTAATACACACAAATAACCGAACAGAGTAGGGCCAGACCAGTTGGCCCCTTGAGCCTCTATGACATTCAGTAAAATCATGGCTAACCTGATTAAACCACATTCCCATCTGACCCCAATAACCTTTCAACCCCCTGGTTTGACACTAATCTGTTAGCTTCGTTATTAAGAATATTCAAAGACTCCACTTCCACCACTATTTGAGGAAGTGTTTGACCCTCTGTGAGAAAGATGTTCTTCCTTTCTGTCTTGGTATTTGTACCTAAGATGGTGCCATTAAAGGCAGCCATTGTAAAAACTTTTCACTGTACTTTTGTACTGGTGTGCAAGTGACAATTAGGATATTCAATTCAATATCCAATTAAATGGACAAACCCATATTTTTACATCATGTTCAAATAGAACCTGTCATACAAGTACATGAACAGGAAAGATGTTAATTTCGCAAACCATCATTGCTGGGCTTGAGCAGCAGCTGCAGTAAATATAGGAAGGAATTGGTGTTGAGTGTTCTTGCTACAATGCCCCTTTTCATTGCATTTAAGAAAAGAATTGTGTAAAACACATGACAGGTTCACTGTTGTAGAACATTGTAAAAACGGAAGTAAATTATTTTCATCAACCTGTCCAGAAATGCTCGGACACACCTCTGGTGTAGGTGAGTCTTGAACTCAAGCCCCCGGCTCACTGCATCAGATAGAAATTCACCACTCAACAAAGTCATTTGACCTCACCCCACCTTCCCCCACTATGTCTACAATCTCTAAACCTTATTTATTCGTACCTAAAAATCTATCGATCTGTATTGAATGTAACTAAATTGCTGAGAATATGAATCCCATGACCACACAAAGTAGGTGAACTTTGCTTAATTGAATTCAGAATTTCCAAGTGACCCACTATAATATCCTTAGTAATAAGGTCAAAAGTCACTTGACATCAGGTTATAGTCCAACAGGTTTATCTGAAATCACAAGCTCTCAGACCGACATCATTGCTTCCTTAGCAATAGATTCCTGTCCTTGCATTTTCCATCTGATAGATTACAAGCTTACAGGCCTATAGTTTCTGGTTTTCTGTCTCCCTTCTATATTGAAAGGTGAAGTTACAATTGCTATCTGTCAATCTGATGGAACCTTTCCAAAGTCAAGGAAGGTTTGGTAAATTAAAGCCAATGCATCTACTACTTCCTCAGCTCCATCTTTCAAGACCACTTGGATGAAGTCAACTCTTGGTTATTTGTCAGCTTTTAGTGCCCTCTTGTTAATTATGGTAATATTTTAAGTTCCTCTCTTTCATCACTTGTTCCACAAGTATTTCTGGGGTGTTATTTATGTAGTCCACACTAAAGACAGATATGAAAAGGCAATTCAATTCATCTACCATTTCCTTATTGACCATTATTAATTTACCTGACTTACTTCCCAGAGGAACAATGCTCACCTCAGTTACACAATTTTTAAAATTGTTTTAGAAACTCTTACTGTCTATTTTTATATTTCTAGCTAGCTTTCTTTCATGCCATAATTTCTCTCTCGTTATCTTTCTATCATTTCTTGCTAGTTTTTAAATTCTTTCCAAAATTTTGAGTCAGCATTATTATTCATAGAATTGAATTTTTTTTCTTTCAAGTTTGATTCTTTCTTTAACTTTTTAGCTTGATGATATGCTCATTTTCTTTTCCGATCTTCGTCGCAGGATAGTGCTTTTGCTGAACATTATGAAATTGTTTTGAAGCATTATGTTACTGTATTTCTACTGATCAGCCCCTTAAACTGTTTACACAGTTCACTTAAGCCAGTTCTGTTTTTATACCATTGCAAATACCTTTATTCAAGCTTAAACACTTGTCTGAGACCCATGCTTGTCCTCCTCAAACAGAAAAAAAAATTCAATTATGTTATGGTCACCAATACCTAGAGGTTTCTTTAGTCTGAGATCATTAGTTAATCTTTTTTTATTGCCTATTAACAGGTCTAGAATAATGTAATTCTGATTGATCCTAGAATGCGCTGTTCTAAGAATTTGTTCCAAACACACTTTGTGAATGCACCTTCCAGGTTACCTTTGCTGATCCAATTCATCCAGTTTGTATGTAAATTTGAAACCACCCACAATATTTGCAGTGTTTAATTTGGAAGCCCACATTATTTCTTCATGTATTCCACATAGTACCATATCATTACTGTCAGGAGAACTGTATACTATTCTCACAGTTGGCTTCTTCCTTTGTTGTTTCTTATCTTTGCCCAAACTGATTTTCCATCTTGATTTTAAAACTAAATCATCTCTCGCCAATGTAGCAATGTCATCCTTAGTTAACAGAGCAAATACCATCACCCTTTCCTAGTTAATTGTCCCTTTGAAATATCAAGCAATGAAGTGTATTCAAATCTCAGCATTGGTCAAATTGTAATCACATTTTGTAATAGCTGTCCCATCATATATATTTATTTCCATTTAAGCCAACATTAGTCTATTTTGTTATTAATGCTATGGGCATTTGGAGACAGTGACCCTACTTTTGTCATTTTAGTTTATTTGTTTGCTAACCCTGGCCTTAGTTGCTGTTGTACTCTTAGTGCCCTCTGTCCATTCCTGTCATACTCAGATTACCATTCACTTTATTGTTATCCCATTCTTTTGCATTTCCCTTTTCCTTTCATTTACCACATCTTCCCTCACATTATCCTTCTTCCCTGCTATTCCCTTTAAAGCCCTCTTTAGTTATAGGACTAATCACAACAGTGGTCCCAGCTCAGGTCAGGTGAAAACCATCCCAATGTCACAGCTCCCACATTCCCAGTACTGGTGCCAGTGTCCCCAAATCGAAAGCCATTGCTTCCACATCAGTAAACGAGTCACACATCCAACTCCGTAATCTTATTTACCCGATACCCATTTGTTTGTACTAATTCAGACCTTAACTCCAGCTTCCTGCCTGCCCCCTTTAACCTTTCCCTTTCACAGTTTCACTTACAGTCTTTTTACATCTCTTTTTATTATTTCTCTGCTATTAACAGCCCCTTTTGTGTTTTGCACTCTGCCTCTATACCATCTACCCTTTTGCTCCTTCTCTTCCAATGGTAATAAGAAGAACCTATTTTACATCACCTTTCAATTGTGAAGGTGAGTCATATCAAACTCAAGACATTAACGTTGTTTCCCTCCTCAAAGATGCTGCCAAACCTGCTGAGATTCTCCAGCATTCCCTGTGATTGACCCTTAACCCTTGACCTCTTTGTAGATAGAAGATCAGCCTAACTCAAATTGACCCAGAAATATAAAGGGTGGGTCAGTGTTTCAGAAACCTGACATGACCCTTGCCCCTCACTGGCCCAGTATCCCTGTTTGAAGATTCCTGTGTTACACAGCACCTACTGTTCTGACTTGAGATGCTTAGGTTTATTTTTAAATCCAAGAGAATCACATGCTGTCCATTGATAATACTGATCTGAATCTGAGTCAGTGTGTCCTGAAGCAAAGTTTTATGGATTGCTTTCCATTACTATCCTCCTTTGTAATCTGACCCAGACATCTGTACGCTATTGCATTCTGTTACATGCAATAACCATGGTCTTATTGCCAGGAGAGTTTCTGTCCTGTCCAGTTTTGTCAAACAATTCTTGTTGAGCAAGCTGAAAAGCAAAAGACCAAGATGTAATTTTTTTTGTGGTGGTGGTATATTTGGTAGGATGTAGTATATTGGTGTTCAGAGTACAGCTCTTTCAACATTACTACTGCATGGCATAGCTCATCATGCCCTCTGAGCATTAAATTAATTAAATTAAGACTTGGATAAATGTTTCATTGGCAATGTAATTGGTGATTGTAAGGATCAATATACAGTATGGAATAATCAAATGCTGATGGCAGACAGTTATTCGTAAACAGAGACAGTGGTGTAGTGGAAATAACTCTTTACTAAAACCCATAATGCTCTGGGATGTGGGTTCAAATCCCACTAAGACAGCTTGTAAAATTTCAATGCAATCCGTGAATATGAAACTATAAGGCTATTCTAATGGTGACTGTGAAACCATTGCTGAAAATGTGTTGCTGGAAAAGCGCAGCAGGTCAGGCAGCATCCAAGGAACAGGAGAATTGACATTTCGGGCATCAGCCCTTCTTCAGGAATAAGGGCTGATGCCCGAAACGTCGATTCTCCTGTTCCTTGGATGCTGCCTGACTTGCTGCGCTTTTCCAGCAACACATTTTCAGTTCTGATCTCCAGCATCTGCAGTCCTCACTTTCTCCACTGTGAAACCATTGTCTGGTTTATTAATGTCCTTCAAAGAAAGAAATCTGCCATCCTTACCAGGTCCAGCTGACATGTTGCTCCAGACCCACAGTAATGTGGTTGACACTTGACCCTCTGAAATGGCCTATTTGGGATGGACAACAGCAGCCACACATTATAAAAGAATTAAGGAGGACAGTAAAGGGCTTAAGAGGAGGGTGTAGTGGATAACAGTAGAAGCAGGTTAATTATCTTGAGGATAGATATTTTATTGACTTACCAATCGGTGCAGCTATCTCTCAGGAGATAAAATAACAAGATTTAAAAGGCATCTGAATGGATACACAAATAGCAAGGGTTTAAAGGGATATGGGCCAAAATGCTTGTAAATGGGACTAGATTAATTTAGGATGTCTGGTCGGCATGGACGAGTTGGGCTAAAGAGTCTGTTTCTGTGCTGTACAACTCAATGACTCTATGAGATTGGGAGATGGTCCATGACAGTTTGTACTGAGACTGATGTAGAAGCCTATTTGATGGGCAGAATGGTTCATACAGGGTAAACCGTTTGCCTGCTAGTCTGGCTCTGAACCTGATGTACCAGAAACACAAATTGGGAAATCTTGAGGGCTTTACTAATTTGCAATTCTAATAGACAAGGGAACACAGATTTATTACTCTGTCATGTATTTATAAGTCAATGATAAAGGTAAGAGTGAACAAGGATTTTCCATAATGCTTGATATGGATTATAAGTTAGGAAAAAAAGGAAAGATTTCACATTGTTAGAGAGGAATAAAAATTAAAATCAAAATCTATTTTTGCATTTCTATTCTCTTAATTTGTGTTTTAGGGGTCTTCTAATCTACTCTATAAAGGTATCTTTACCAGAGACCTCAACAGTTTCTCTGCCTTTTATTACGAACTTCTTTTTATAAGCCAGAATTCCAAAAGTCCATTTATTTACTGAAAGAATGAAGCTACAACATTCCACAGTTGATTCTAAAGATTTTCTTCCATACAAGAATCAAAGCAAACATTAAATACTTTTTTTGATAATCCACCAACTCTGAAACCCAGAACCAACATAAATTAAATATGAATTAACAGGCAATTTGTGTTTGACTATAAACTGCAAATTACTTCTTAAATGGTAAATTAAATGCAAGATAGACTTCACAAATTGGCTCAGCCAACTGCATCTACGTCACAGAGTCCTCCATGATTCTCTCTTTGTCACCAAAAATTTCCACTCGTCTCCTTCGAGAGACTGGTCTGATCCCAACTGGAAGCTGGACTGAACCAAACTAAGTTTCATAGGTACTGCCTTCATCAAAGACATCTGCAGTATTTCCATAATTGGTCTAACTGACATAGATCCACCAGATTCCCCATTCAGAAGCAGGAACAGCAGCAGCAATTGTATATTTGCTTATTCACAGCTTCTAGATCCAGCCTCAATGTGCTTCAGGCTGCCTGGACCTGACTACTGGACTCTTCATCCTCTATGAAGCTCTGAGGGCTCACTGGATCCTTTTATGCGATTTCAACCAGTTTCAGTCTCATCAGAGGGTTTTGTTTCCAGTCTAAGTTTCAGGCTTAGTTTCCTTCGAAATCAGGAGAGCCAGTTTCCTTCCACAGTTTCCATTTCAATTTTCCTTTTCAATTAGGCACTGTCACAAAACTGCAAACCATACCCTTCGCTACAGTGTGTCTCAATGTCTTTGTCTCCATTTTTGTGAGAAAGCAAATTTTGTTTGTGTGTGTGTAAATCTATCTACCTGAATACACTTAAGAGAGTTCTTATTTAATCAGTATAACTACTTCTTTATGTAAACATAGACACAGAGCCATTCAATGTGTATTTATCTATATGTTTTTCAGTCGGCTGATGTTCCTCTTTTATTGTTCCAGCACTAAATAATTACCTTCCTAATGCATTCTTTAGAGATCTGAAGTTGGACAATGTGCTGCTTGATCGAGATGGTCATATCAAAATTGCAGACTTTGGGATGTGTAAAGAAAATATTTACAATGATGCAAGGACCAGCACATTCTGTGGAACACCTGATTATATTGCCCCAGAGGTCAGTATATCTGTTAACGTTGCACTCACTGACTACAGTGAGTAGTAAATAATAGTCTAATTATACAGACCTTGTGCAGCTTTAACTTAAATAGTTTTACGGCTGCACATGATAGAAGCAAATTGGAAATGAAATACACCTTTTAATTAAATTTTGGGAAGAGCAAAATCATTGTAATTTGTCCTCACTGATGTCTAGGCCTGTCTCAATTCCACTCCCCAGCAACAGGTTAACAGTAAACCAATGCCACTCACAACCAAAAGAACTGCAGCTCCTGTAAATCAGAAACAAAAACAGAAATTGCTGGACAAGCTCAGGATGTCTGGCAACATCTGTAAAGGACAATCAGAGTTAAATCAGAGTCACTCCATCCCCATCTCCAACAAACCATCCATTCCAACCCCGACAGGCACAGGCTAACACTGAAACCCTCTGCCACAGTCTAACCGTACACCCAACCCCCCCCACAGGCACACGCACCCACAATCCTACCCCCACAGGCACACGCACCCACAACCTCAACCTCAACCTCACCCCAACAGGCACACGCACCCACAACCTCAACCTCACCCCAACAGGCACACGCACCCACAAACTCACCCCACACAGGCACACACACCCACAACCTCAACCTCAACCTCACCCCAACAGGCACACACACCCACAACCTCAATCTCACCCCCCACAGGCACACGCACCCACAACCTCAATCTCACCCCCCACAGGCACACACACCCACAACCTCACCCCCAACAGGCACACACACCCACAACCTCACCCCCACAGGCACACGCACCCACAACCTCAATCTCACCCCCCACAGGCACACGCACCCACAACCTCAATCTCACCCCCCACAGGCACACGCACCCACAACCTCAATCTCACCCCCCACAGGCACACACACCCACAACCTCAATCTCACCCCCCACAGGCACACACACCCACAACCTCAATCTCACCCCCCACAGGCACACACACCCACAACCTCACCGCAACATGCACACACACCCACAACCTCACCCCCCACAGGCACACGCGCCCACAATCTTACCCCCACAGGCACACACACCCACAACCTCACCCCAACAGGCACACACACCCACAACCTCACCCCAACAGGCACACGCACCCACAACCTCAATCTCACCCCCCACAGGCACACACACCCACAACCTCACCCCAACAGGCACGCACACCCACAACCTCACCCCAACAGGCACACGCACCCACAACCTCAATCTCACCCCCCACAGGCACACACACCCACAACCTCACCCCAACAGGCACACACACCCACAAGCTCACCCCCAACAGGCACACACACCCACAACCTCACCCCAACAGGCACACACACCCACAACCTCACCCCCCACAGGCACACACACCCACAATCTTACCCCCACAGGCACACACACCCACAACCTCACCGCAACAGGCACACACACCCACAACCTCACCCCCCACAGGCACACGCACCCACAATCTTACCCCCACAGGCACACACACCCACAACCTCACCCCAATAGGCGCACACACCCACAACCTCACCCCAACAGGCACACGCACCCACAATCTTACCCCCACAGGCACACACACCCACAACCTCACCCCCCACAGGCGCACACATCCACAACCTCAATCTCACCCCCCACAGGCACACACACCCACAATCTTACCCCCACAGGCACACACACCCACAACCTCACCCCCCACAGGCACACACACCCACAACCTCACCCCAACAGGCACACACACCAACAACCTCACCCCCCACAGGCACACACACCCACAATCTTACCCCCACAGGCACACACACCCACAACCTCACCCCCCACAGGCACACGCACCCACAATCTTACCCCCACAGGCACATGCACCCACCAATCTCAACCTCCACAGGCACACGCACCCACAATCTTACCCCCACAGGCACATGCACCCACCAATCTCAACCTCCACAGGCACACACTCCCACAACCTCACCCCCCCCCCCCCCCACAGGCTCACATATACCCACAACCTCATCCCAACAGGCACCCACCCCAACTCCATTCCCACAGGCATATCCCATCCCCACTCCCACAGGCATAGCCCATCCCCACCCCACATCCCCATTCCCACTGGCATAGCCCATCCCCATTCCCATCCCCATTCCCACAGGCATAGCCCACCCCACATCCCCACTCCCACAGGCATAGCCCATCCCCACTCCCATCCCATTCCCACAGGCGTAGCCCACTCCCACCATCCCCACTCCCACATGCCCACAGGAACCGCCTGCCAAACTGCTCATTAATTTATTTACTGTGTGTTCATCAGCCAGCATTCCCTTTCTTCCCCTCTCATTGACCTACTTTGGCTCCCATTAAAGAAAATTCTCCCGTTTTAAAATTCTCATCCTTGTTTTCAAAGCCCATCCTGGCCTCACCACCCTCGGCCTCAGTATCCCGTGCTCCTTCCATACCCTCCCAGATATCTGTCTAATTCCAGCCTCTTGACCATCTCCCTGTTAGCAGGCATGTCTTCAATGCCTACACCCTAAGCTCTTCCTCCCTACATTTCTCCATCTCCCAACTTCTCTCTTCTTTCAGATACCCTTTAACTTCTCTCTGACCAAACTGTTGTTATGGAAGCATCATACTAAAGTGTGAGCACAATACAGTTAAAACATCTCTGCTTTGATTTAACTGTCAGCTTCTGCAAAATATTTTGTAAGATACCATGCTATTCAATTTTCCAATTCATTTAAAACCATTACGCAGTTACTCCTGAGTGATTTCAAAACATAAACACAACACAAAACAACATTACAAAAATGAATTACGTTTTCATGTTCTATTATATACCTGCTCTAAACAAAGTTGCACGCACATTTCGAGAATACTTTTACAAAGCTTGTTATCGTTCAATCAAATAAATTAATAGATGTATTCTTGCAATAGATTATCAGTTATTAATTACTGAAAAACTGATAAAACAGTCATTCGATAGTATAGACATTGAGTATTGCTGATAAAAGACAAATTTTGTTGAAGATTTTTGTCTTGCACTCATCAGAATATTTCGCAAGAATACTAATTTCAGGAGAAAGTCAAAGATGCTGATTGGTTAGCAAAGTTGTATAGAAGCAGGCGCAATGTGTATATGAGCTGAAATAACTCCATAGAGGCTGGTATCCCGTCACCAAGTCACCTTTTATTTATACATGAGTAGTGTTTGACACTGGTCCAGCTCCCTCAGAGCCAGCTCTAAGAGTGAACAGAACCTCTGACACCCCTGTTTATATCTATCAGCTAGGACTCCCTGATTGGACCAGATTACAAGCCCCAATCGGGGAACTCATATTCTATGAGGTCCACCTGGCTGACCTCATTACAATCACTATATGAACAAAATAGAATACAATCTTTAAAACCAAACAAAGATGTTGGAGATCTGAAACAAACAATAACAATAATGGCTGGAGAAACTCAGGAGGTCCGACAGCATGTTTTAAAATTCAAACAAAGCCAGACACAGTTAACTGTCAATCATCATCAACTGGTCCATTCGCCATTCCAATGCTTCAACTAATCTAATTCCACAGTTACAATCAATCAACTTAATGTATTAATGCAAAGAGAAACGCTGGAGAAACTCAGTATCTATGAAGAGAGAAACAGCATTACCATTCTGAGTCTAATCTGAACTTTGAACTTGAACTATTGACTCTGTTTCTCTTCCCACTGATGCTGTCAGGCTTGCTGAGCTTTTCCAGTGCGTTATTTTTTATTTCAAACCTCCAGCATCTGAAATATTTTGCTTTTGTGTATAATCATGTGCTTTGTCCACCTCATGTATCAAGAGACATGAGAAGAAAATAACTAATTATTGAATCGATAATGAGCTACCTTTACACAGTGGATCAAGCAACATTCAAAAAGGAAACCGAAACAGGTCTCATTCACAGAACCCTTCAATGGTCTGGCCTGTTCAGGAAACATGTTCTTAAGTAATTAAAGAATAAATTATCAGTGTGTAAAAACTACAGTTTAATTATAGACAAATTCTGGCTATATTCTGTGTTGCAAGGTACTGTATTGGTTTATAGTGTAGCTATTAATGCTTGATGGTTGATGTTGAATTCAGCATGCCACATTGACAGATTAACTGAATAAAGGAAATCTTTTCCAATGCCTCTGCCCCAGAGGGCAAAGTAATTAACAGAAAAAACAGAAGAGATATGAGCAAAAACCTTTTCTTGAACAAGAGGAATATATTACCCGATAGCATAGGTTCAATTCAATTCTACCTCACATACAGTTTAAGGCGCTGATTTTCCCCTGAAATTGATATTCTTGTGAAGCATCCTAATCCATGCGGGTCAAATAATTTCCAAAAAATGTGATTTTTTTTTCTCAGCTCAGCACTGCTCAATTTCTGTATTCTAGCCGCCAGTTTATTCCACTTGCCTGATGGGATGCTGGATGTTCATTTACTAAAAGCTTTCAAATGGGAACTGGATAAATATTTAAAGGAGAAATAACTTGGGGGGAAATGGGTGAAGAGGTGGGGAGTGGGACTAAATGGCTTGCTCATCAGGAAAGCTGGCAGAAATTTGATGGGTCAAATGGCCATTGTCTGCATGATACTGTTCCATGACTCTCTTTTATCAAACAAGCTGATGTTGACTGAGAAAAGACATTTAAAATTACAAATGGGTTTGGTAGGATAGACATAGAGAAGCTGTTTCCACTTGTGGGGAGTCCAAAAACAAAGTTTATTAATGGAAAGTAGTTAGTAATTAATTCAAATGGGAATTTGGGAAAGATTTCTCACTGAGAGTGATTAGAACCATTGAAAATAGGAGCAGGAGTAGGCCATTTGACCCATTAAACCTTCTTGGCCATTCATTATGATCCTAGTTGATCATCAAATTCAGTCCCCTGTTCTCGTTTTCTCCCCTTTAATCCTCAGAACTATATCTAACTCCTTGAAAATATTCAATGTTTTGGCCTCAACCACTCCACTGTGGCAGAGAATTCCACAGGCTTGCCACTCTCTGGGTGAAGATATTTCTGCTAATCTAAGTCCCAAATGGTCCTCCTTAGACTGTGATTCCTGCTTCTGAACCTCCTTGTTACCAATGTCATCCTTCTTCCATTTACCCTTCTAGTTCTGTTAGAATTTCTTCATTTCTATGAGATTCCCTCCCCCTCATTCTTCTGAAGTCCAGCGAATATAGTCCAAACCACTCCAAATTATCTTCATATATCAGCTCTGCCATCCCAGGAATCACCGAGTTAGACGTGGAATTGGATATGTCAGGGAATAAGGAGAGTGGGAAAGCTGGACATGTGGATGAAGGAAAGAGGCAGGAAGATGATGGAGATGGGAATAAATGAGACGGGATAGAAGAAGGATCATATGGAACATGAACTACGATAGAGATTGTTTGATTAGAACAATCTGTTCCTATGTGGCTAATTCCATTTCATTCTGTGTATTAAATGTTGGGCAGGAATATCCAACATTCTAGAATAAAAACAAAGAATGCTGGAGAAACTCAGCAAGGCTGGCAGCATCTGTGGAGAGAGAAACTGAGTTAATGTTTTGAGTCCCATATAAGTTGATGAAGGAAGGCTAGTAATAGGAAATAAGGAAATAGCTGAATAACTCAATAAGTACTTTGTGTCAGTCTTCACAGTGGAAGACATGAGAAATAGCCCAACAATTAAGAAGAGTCAGGGGACAGAGGTGAGTATGGTAGCTGCTACAAAAGAGAAAGAGTGAGAAAAGCTAAAAGGTCTAAAATTTGAAAAGTCTCCTGGCCCCAATAGACTACATCCTAGATTTCTGAGGGAGGTAGCTGAGGAAATAGCGGAAGCGTTGGTTGTGATCTTTCAAAAGTCACTGGAGTCAGGGAAAATCCCAGATGTTTGGAAAATCACTGTTGTAACCCCCTTGTTCAAGAAAGGATCAAAACAAAATATGGAAAATTATAGGCCAATTAGCCTAACCTCGGTTGTTGGTAAAACTCTAGAATTCTTCGTTAAGGATGAGATTTCTAAATTCTTGGAAGTGCAGGGTCAGATTGGAACAAGTCAGCATGGATTTAGTAAGGATTTAGTAAGTCATGCCTGACAAACCTGTTAGAATTCTTTGAAGAGGTAACATGTAGGTTAGACCAGGGAAACCCAGTGGATGTTATCTATCTAGGCTTCCAAAAGCCCTTTGATAAGGTGCCTCACGGGAAGCTGCTGAGTAAGGTGAGGGCCCATGTATTCGAGACGAGCTACTGGCATGGATTGAGGATCAGCTGTCTGACAGAAGGCAGAGAGTTGGGATGAAAGGTTGTTTTTCAGAATGGCAGCCAGTGACAAGTCCTCCAGGGTTCAATGTTGGGGCCATAGCTGTTCACTTTATATATTAATGATCTGGATGAAGGGACTGGGGGCATCTTGGCGAAGTTTGCTAATAGTACGAAGTTAAGTGGACAAGCAGGTAGTACTGAGGAGGTGGGGAGGCTTCAGGAAGATTTAGACAGTTTAGGAGAGTGGTCCAGGAAATGGCTGATTAAATTCAACGTGAGCAAATGCGAGGTCTTGCACTTTGGAAAAATGAATGCAGGCATGGACTATTTTCTAAACGGTGAGAAAAATCATAAAGCCAAAGTACAAAGGGATCTGGGAGTGCTAGTCCAGGATTCTTTAAAGGTTAACTTGCAGGTTCAGTCCATGATTAAGGAAGTGAATGTAATGTTGTCATTTATCTCAAGAGGGTTGGAATATAAAAGCAGCAATGTGCTTCTGAGACTTTATAAAGCTCTGTTAGGCCCCATTTAGAATACTGTGTCCACTTTTGGGCCCCACACCTCAGGAAGGACATACTGGCATTGGAGTGTGTCCAGCGGAGATTCACACGGATGATCCCTGGAATGGTCGGCCTAACATATGATAAACAGCTGAGGATCCTGGGATTATATTCATTAGAGTTTAGAAGGTTGAGGGGAGATCTAATAGAGACTTACAAGATAACGCATGGCTTAGAATGGGTGGATGCTGGGAAGTTGTTTCCATCAGGTAAGAATACTAGGACCCTTGGGCACAGCTTTAAAATTAGAAGGGGTCAATTTAGAATGGAAATGAGGAGATATTTCCTCAGCCAGAGAGTGGTGGGCCTGTGGAATTCATTGTTACGGAGCACTTTGGAGGCTGGGACATTAAATGTGTTCAAGGCAGAGATTGATAAATTCTTGATCTTGCAAGGAATTAAGGGATACGGGGAGTGTGTGGGTAAGTAGAGTTGAAATGCCCATCAGCCAAGACTAAATGGTGGAGTGGACTCGATGGGCCGAATGGCCTTACTTCCACTCCTATTTTTATGGTCTTATGAACCAAATGTTCTGAAGAAGAGTGTACGCAATCAGGTCCCGGACCTTCCCGTGGCTTGCTATTTCAACACACAATCCTGCTCCCATACCCACATGTCTGTCCTTGGCCTGCTGCAATGTTCCAGTGAAGCTCAACACAAACTGGAGGAACAGCATCTCATCTTCCGACTAGGCACGTTACAGCCTGACGGTCTCAACATTGAGTTCAACAACTTCAGATGATTATCCCATCTCGACCCCTCTGTTTTCATTCTGCTCCGTGATTTTATTTCATTTATTTTATTTTTTTTTCACTGTTCTGCACCTCATATTTCTTGATTGTCTCTCTTTCTCTTGCTCCCCACTCTCTCATCACCTTTTTCCTCTCCTCTTTCCCCCTTTGCTACCCTTCTCCCCTGTTTTCCATTTTGTCTCTGCTTCACCCATCCCCCCCATCCCCCACATATTTTGTCACATAGCACTGGCTTCAGCCTTGGTCATTCACAGCTCCTCTCTCTATAATCTCTCTATGCACTGTCATTATCACCTCTTTATTGCTACCTTTGCTTCTGGAGCCATGACTCACCTTCTCTCAGCCTCGTAAAATACCTCCCTATTTCTCCCTTTTTTTAGCTTTGACAAAGGGTCAGTTAGACTCGAAACATCAGCTCTTTTCTCTCCTTACAGATGCTGCCAGACCTGCTGAGATTTTCCAGCATTTTTCTCTTTTGGTGAAGAAGAGTGTAACCAGACTCGAATTGTTAATTCTGTTTTTCTCTCTCCACTGATGCTGGTAGATCTTCTGAGTTTCTCCAGCACCTTCAGGTTTATTTTAGAATTACAGCATCCACAGTATTTTTCTTTAATTTGAATGCATAATATTCCAAAGATTTCACCATTTGCAAGAGTTTCAAGTCTTCGAAAAGTTTTATTACAGCTGTGTGTATAGCTATGTTACTATCCAGTATCAGGTGATGAGGACAGACAGTGAAAAATGTTAGATTAATACCATGTTGCTTTTCAATAATATTTGTGCCACACACATGACAGAAAATGACCAGCTCCAAAAAGAGGCAATTTCACCATTTTTCCTTGGCATTAAATGACATTACTATCACTGAACCCCCTACTGGAATCAACCTCCTGGGAGGTGCAGTTGACCAGAAGCTGAACTGGACTAACCTATATGTATACTGACTGCAGATACAAACGTAGATTAGAGGCTGCAAATTTTGTGGCAAGTATTTCACCTGAGTGAAAGTATCCAGGACAAAATAATCCATTCAATTGGCGTAACATCTAACACCTCCAATATTCAGTCCCCTCACTGCCAATACTCATTATGAGTCATTGTGTGCCAGCTACAAGATGCTCTGCGCCAACTCACCAAGGTTCCTTCAATAGCACCTTCCAAACTCACAACTTCCATCATCTAGAAATATAAGGAGATGTAATCAAGCAATTCCCCACCAAGTTGCACGCCAACCTGATTTGGAACAAAATCACTGTTCCTTCACGGTCACTGGATCAAAAGTCACTCAGTCCCTCCACTCAAAGATCAGTCCCTAACAACACTGTGGGTATACCTCAGGCTGAAGGATTGCAGCAGCTCAAAGAGACAATTCATTGAAATTGATGCGTCATATTCATTCCTTACAGATTTGGCTTTGTGATGGTGAAGATCTTCACCCACGATGTTGCTAAGAAACACGGGTGTAAGGTGCTGTAAGTTCTGACTGTCCCGTTGTAAACCTCTTTCACCGAGCAGATCCTGCTGGGACAGAGGTACAGCATGTCAGTGGATTGGTGGTCCTTCGGAGTACTCCTCTACGAGATGTTGATTGGCCAGTCTCCTTTCCATGGCAACGATGAAGACGAGCTCTTTCAATCCATCCGCACAGATGACCCGATCTACCCCCGCTCACTGGGCAAGGAGGCAAAAGACATCCTCATCAAAGTAAGAGTTTGTGTCATTTTTAATGGTGTCAATATTTAGCCTCCCTTAAGTCCCAATTTAATCCTGACATCAAGACAATATCAGTTCCCCTTCATTGCAGATGTATTTGGGGTGGCTTTTTTTGGGGGGGGGGAGGGGGGGAGCGTGTAACGGTGACTCAGTGGTTAGCACTGCTGCCTCACAGAACAAGGGACCCAGGTTCAATCCCACCCTCCGTCTGTGTGGAGTTTGCATATTCCTCCTGTACCTGCTTGGGTTTCAGCCCAAAGAATGTGCAGGTTAGTTGGATTGCCATGTTACGTTGCCAAATTAGCTGGGGATAAATGCAGGGATAGGATAGGTCTAGGTGGGATGCTTTTTGGAGGGTTGGTGTGGATTCAATGAGCCAAATGGCCTGCTTCCATACTGTAGGGATTCTATGACTTTCATTTGTTACTAACTCTGCTAATCCCTATATTGTTAGACTGAAATGCCTTTGAGGTCTGATCAAAACAAAGTGTGTTTCTGATGTAAACCAAGTTGATTAACTTAATGTAATTTAGATAAAGCAAACCAAGGAGTGAATCTTAAATTAGCTTAAACTATTTTTGACATATTCAACACGCGAGTCTCACTGTTTTCTGTCTGTCAGAGACTCCCGAGGTGATGACTGGCATTTGGAGCTCCATCTCAATTTGCAGTCGGTCCCTGAACCCCACTCCAATGGGGCAGGGTCCATGATCCTGGGGGACAGAGTGCCTGATATTAACACTGTTCTGGTTATGTGCTGTATCATCATATTGTAGTACCTTCAGTACTTTTCCAGCTCTCAAACATAGGCAGCAATCAAGTCCAGGTAGACCCATGGTTTTGCGTTCAGCCTGTATTTTTTAAGAAGAACAAAAGGTGTATAAATCTTTATTTCTATTCCACCACCAGGAAGAAAGGAAACACCCGAGTGACCAGTGACAAGCAGTGCCCTTCACGTCAAAGGGCAATGCTGTGTGATCAAACAGTGAAGGGGAGGGCAGGGGTTAAATCAAAATAGAGTTGGAGGGGGAAATAATGCACTCCACTCCCTGTAGCGCCCACCTCTCCCTGAACAACTCCAGGGTGTCGGTGGACACCGCGTGCTCTTTCTCCAATGACACCCGGGCTCTAATGTAACCGCGGAAGAGGGGCAGGCAGTCGGCCCTAACGACCCCCTCCACGGCCCGCTGCCTGGACCTGTTGATGGCCAGTTTGGCCAGGCCCAGGAGCAGACCCACGAGGAGGTCTTCAACCTGCTCTTTTTTTTTTATTTTCTTTTTTAACCCCACACTGCGGTAGCGCTTATTTTTTCCCCAGCACCTGTGTGTGTGTGTGTGTGTAGGTGTGAGACACAGTGAGAGACACAAGGTGTATAAATCTTTATTCAATTTCCACCACCAGGAAGAAAGGAAACACCCAAGTGGCCAGTGACAAGCACTGCCCTTCACATCAAAGGGCAATTCAACCTGTTCTACATGTACTTTTCCACTTATTTCAATTGTTCATTGTCGCATCCAATTAATGCTAAACCATGGTCTGGTTTGGGCAGTTAGGAGTCAACCATGTTGCTGTGAGTTTGGAGTTACATATAGACCAGACCAGTTAAGGATGGCAGATTAGATTTTATAATAATCGACAGTGGTTAGATGCTCAGCAGTAGCTCTTAATTCCAAATTTTTTAAACTGAGTGGCACGGTGGCACAGTGGTTAGCACTGCTGCCTCACAGCGCCAGAGACCTGGGTTCAATTCCCGCCTCAGGCAACTCTGTGTGGAGTTTGCACGTTCTCCCTGTGTCTGCGTGGGTTTCCTCCCACAGTCCAAAAAATGTGCAGGTTAGGTGAATTGACCAAGTTAAATTACCCGTAATGTTAGGTGAAGGGGTAAATATAGGGTAGTGGGTTTCGCTTCGGCGGGTCGGTGTGGACTTGTTGGGCCGAAGGGCCTGTTTCCACACTGTAAGTAATCTAAAATATTGAATTAAAAATTCAATCACCTGCCACAATGAGATTTGAACCCAAGTTCCCTGAACAATAGCCTAGCCTGCTGGCTAACCAGCCCAGTGACATTATCATGATGCCATCACCTCCCTTATGGTGCAATAGTTAATCCCAACACTCATAGGATATGGTAAGAAAAACGTTAGCTGTGGCTTCTCTCCCAATCAGGAAGGTGAATATTGGATGCAGATATGCTCAGCTGTGATGCTGCACATGGTCAAATAGTGGTTTGGTGCTCACTGCCCTGTTTTCCAAAATGGCACAATGAAGGGCTGATAGCAATGAAGCTTATGGTCATTAACCACAAGGAGTGAGTGAACAACTAAATCAACAACTTTTTGAAATATCAGAGGCTAAATTCTTTTTTAAAATAAGTCAAACTGCAGCCACTAACAATGCCCACTTTATGTTATTACTCTCTGAACAAATGTTTCAAAGTAAATTCAAAATATGCAGGTGACTGAATGAACATGTGTTCCTGTTGTAGTGGAGATTGATGATGTAACTCTCCTGTTGCTTGTGTGTTAGCTCTTTGTTAGGGAACCGGAGAAGAGACTTGGAGTTAAAGGAAGCATTCGGCAACATGCCTTTTTCCGAGATATTAATTGGCAGGCTTTGGAAAACAGGGAGGTGGAGCCGCCTTTCAAACCCACTGTGGTAAGTTCATAAAAACTGAAAGAACTGCGGATGCTGTAAATCAGAAACAAAAACAGACATTGTTGAAAAAGCTCAGCAGGTTTGGCAGCATCGGTGTAGAGAAAACAGAATTAACGTTTCTGAGGAAGGGTCATTCAGCCAGAAACGTTAACTCTGATCTCTCTCCACTGATGCTGCCAGACCTGCTGAGCTTTTTCAGCAATTTCTGTTTTTGTTGTTGTTGACAAAATAATGGTTTTGTTTTCCATCTTGCTCATCAAGTTTTTACATGGTGAAGTTTTCTTGTTCAGTTATCTTATTAGTAAAGTTTATCAAGTTATATTAGTAAATATCACAATGAGGGTAAGTAGAAAACACTAATTAGACTGATACAGGTAGAAGATCCTTTATCCGAAATGCTCGGGACCAACTGTTTTTTGGAATTCGGAACTTTTCAGTTCTCAGAATTTGGATTTCGGAGCTTTTCGGTTTTTGGATGTTTGGATAAAGGATCTTCTACCTGTATTGAAGACTCACAGGACAAAATGTGACTTAGAAGTACATATGACCTTCCTGACTGAATGTGCAATAGTTTTGTTTGATAGCACTCTCTTCAGTTTAATCACCAAGCCACAGGCACCGCAGAATACACCAGAAAGCACCAAAACGTGCCTACAGTCTGGGAGAGCGCGGATCCCGATTTCTGTCTTGTTTCATCAATGATGAAAGTTGGATTAATGACTACGAAGTCTCACTTGCAAAGGGGTAACTGATTTGAGCAGGCAGCTAAAGCTTTCCTGTAATATTTAGAAATCCAATCAAACTGATTGTGAAGGGTAAACAGAGATAGAGGGTTAAAATCAACTTGGAGAATGTGAGGACTGCAGATGCTGGAGGTCAGAGTCGAGAGAGTGGTGCTGGAAAAGCACAGCAGGTCAGGCAGCATCTGAGGAGCAGGAGAATTGATGTTTCAGGCATAAGCCATTCATCAGGAATGAAGCTTGTGGGCCGAGGGTGCTGAGAGATAAATGGGAGGGGGTGTTGGGGCTGGGGTAAGGTAGCTGAGAAAGCGATAGGTAGATGGAGGTGAGGGAGAATGTGGTAGGTCAGGGGGAGTGATGGACATGTCAGGAGGGCGGTGACAAGTTGGAGGCTTGGGACTGGGGTAATGTCGGGGGAAGCTGTTGAAATCCACATTTATCTGATGTGGTTGCAGGGTCCCAAGGCAGAAGAGGAGGTTTTCTTCCTGCAGCCATCAAGTGGTTAGGGTTTGGCACTGGAAGAGGCCCAGGACCTGCATGTCTTTCTTGGAGTAGGAGGGGGAGTTGAAGTATTCAGCCATGGGATGGTGGGGTTGGTGGGTGCGGGTGTCCCAGAGATGTTCTCTGAAATGATCCAAGTTGGTCGTCCTGGGAATGGAAGTGGCAGAGGTGAAGGAATTGGGAATAAGGAATGGCATTTTTACAGGAGGTAGGGTGGGAGTCGGTGGGCTTGAAGTGGATGTCTGTGGTTAGTCGGTTGCCGGAGACAGTGATGGAGAGGCCCAGGAAGGGGAGGGAGGTGTCCAGGATGGTCCAGGTGAATTTGAGGTTGAGGTAGAATGTGTTGGTAAAGTTGATGAACTGTTTAATCTCCTCATGGGAGCACGAGGTGGCGCCAATACAGTCATCAATGTAGCGGAGGAACGGGTGGGGGATGGTGCCGGTGTCGCTATGGAAGATGGACTGTTCCACAGAGTGGACAAAGAGACAGGCATAGCTGGGTCCCATGCAGGTGCCCATGGCTACCCCTTTGGTTTGGAGGAAGTGGGAGGATTGGAAGGAGAAGTTGTTGAGGGTGAGGACCATTTCAGCCAGGTGGATGAGGGTGTCAGTGGAAGGGTCCTGGTTGGGACGGCAGGAGAGGAAGAATGGAGGGTTTGGAGGCCTTCGTCATGGTGGATGGATGTGTAAAGGAACTGGATGTCCATGGTAAAGATGAGGTGTTGGGGTCGGGTAAATGAAAATCTTGGAAGAGGTGAAGGGCGTGGGTGGTGTCATGAACATAGGTGGGACTTCCTGGACTAAGGGGGACAAGACGGT